>NC_060120.1:568895799-569198829 GCF_021461395.2 Schistocerca americana
TCTCCTGTACTCAAACTCCAGTCACAAACACACACAGAGATTCACACACATTTCAAACTCACAGATATAACTGGGCACAAAAATGTTTAGAAAATTCTCACATGTTGATATGATCAGGAACTATACTCTCTGTTCACAATGTGTTGAAGGCAAATCATTCGTTGGGAACCGTTTTATGAATGTTATCCGTATCATCACTATTCCGGCAGCCACCATGAACAAACATATCAGGAATCTCTGATCCATAATAAATTTTGTTGTTATGACTTATAGAGTCATATTTTTTCAGTTCTAGATATTCTTTTGTTAAGAGTAATTTATTGGCTTCTGCTTGCTTGTGCAGATTGTAAAATTCTGCATCTGCAATACTCTTCTGTTTTGCTAGATGCATTTCATCTGGAAAAAAGAAAAAAAAGGAAAATTTACTGTTTGAGAAGATATTACTCTAAGAGACTTGATTTTTCTACTTGCATCTGTAAAAACAAAGTAAATAATCTCATTATTAGAAACTTTGTGTGCCATGATTGGTTTTCCATTATTGTTTGGAGTAATATGAAGGACAGTCTATGCAATTTATTACTGAAAGAGCTTTTAACAGAAATACAATCTAATAATTGACAGTTTATAACAGAACATAGCAAACCTTCAATCTGCGACATTCTTTGAAGAGATTCTTTTTCCATGATTTTCTGTTCAAACTGAATTTTTGCTACAACTGCTTCTTTTTCTGCATCTATGATAGCTTTCTTCCGCTCTGTCTCTGCATCTTTTTCTACTACTTTTTGACGTTGAACAGCAATTAAAAGTTTAGTCTTTTCTGCTTCCCTGCAAATTAAGCATTTCACATGCAATTTGTATACAATGAAAATTTAATAATTTAATACATAAACATATCTTGTAGTTATAAACTACATTACTTTCACATACGTACATGAGTTCATAATTTTTCCTAATTGCTTCTGGAATTTTTGGCTTGGTAACACGCACAGCTTGAATAAATAACCCAGGTGCCATTTCATTCAAATCTCTCTGTAGAGCAACTTTCAAGTTCTCATCAATTTGATCAAACAGATCAATATATACCTAAAAATAAAACAGAAGAGATACTGCTGAGTAACTTTCATATTACGAAATGCACACAAATACTTCACTGAAGGTGAATTTCGTATTTATTCTTCCATTTGTCAGTTAATAAAAATCTTTCCTATGCTACTGTTTCTCCAAACATGAGACAGTGCATTAGGTACATTGTCATTTAACAATGATCAATAAGCAGCTTCATGGAGTGTAAATACAAATGAATGACATATGATTTAGTATTAGTGTCTAAAATGTTTTCTCACATGATAATCTAAGTACAACAGTACATATGATAAATTGTGTTACTGTTATTGTCTTCAATCCGAAAACTGGTTTTATGCAATTTTCCACATTATTCTACCCCGTGCAAGCCTCTTCGTCTGCGAATACCTACAGCAACCTACATCCTTGCTTTTGTTGATGTTCATCTTGTATCCTCCTTTCTAGACGCTGTCCACTGCATTCAACGGCTCTTCCAAGTTCTTCGCTGTCTTTGACATAACGGTATCGTCATTGGACAACCTCAAAGTTTTGTATGTTCTCCCTGAACTTTACTTCCTTCATTATTTTTTTTCCTTTACGGCTTGTTTAATGTAGAGATTGATATACAAATAGAAAATCCATAAGAGTGCAATCCTTTCGTAGTCTGTTACTTCTTTCTTGCAGCTAAGTGTTAAGTGTGTTTAAGAATTGTGTTAGGTCACAAAAACTGAAGCTTACAAAGGAAAAGCAAACAATCAATAAAAACAAACCTCTTGTAAACTGTGAACACTGCAGAACTGATTCAGTTCATGATGTACTTTATTGAAGATTAACGTCTTATCATAATCAGCAGTGTAATTTTTTACAATATCATATACTGAAAAAGAAAGACAGGAAGAAAACAGTTTAGTTTCATTATGCAAAATTTTTTAAAGGAGTAATGACATCTTAAAAGCACTAAACATTGCTATTCAAATTTAATAGATGTTATTCAGTCTGCTTAAACAAAGGACAAATAATTAGAACAGGGAACTGGATCTTAAACATCAAGATATTTAGTACTGCATAGTGGAACAGGTACAATATGGGACACCAGTGTTTCTGGGCCAAATACCCAGATGGACATTTAACTTACAGGTATAATTGCATACAAGAACTGGAACGCAGACAAACTTGCCAAGTGGGCACATTTGAAGAGTCAATAAATTTGTTCCATGATTATCCTATCTGTTTATTTTTTTTGCAGTACAAATAACTGTCTGGAAAATTTATGTCATTACTGAATTTGAAGAGAAGCAAGAAAATAATTTGAAAAATTTGAAGAGAAGCGGAAAAATAATGTTAGCATTCCACTAACACAGCATTCAAATTCATAAAAAATAAAGGATAACCATAGTCAGAGGATGTACTTACCACTAGAGGCACTAAGAATATTAACAACTTCTATTCGATCAAAATATATCATGACACCACCACTGGTACCACATGGTACATTTTTTACCTCATCAGTTTGAAGAGTAACCTGCAAAACATCATACTGAATTAACAATCATAACCAGTATAAAGGATTTCTTTCTTAGCAGAAATGTTTACCTACATTCATAGCAAAATAGAATGTCAGCAAAATACACCAAACAACATCACACAAAAAAGGCGGCAAACTGCAGAGCTTCTACTAAAGCCACAACCAGAGGTAGCGGGTGGGACTAAAATGTATCAGTATAGTAAATAGGAAAGAAAAAGTGCTACGATGAGGCAATTGTAAGAGTGGTATAAGGTATCCACAGACATCATTAATGAAATTAGGAATAAAAATATGACTTATAGACAAAAAATACAAAATTATTATTTATGAACAAAGAATGACAGGAATGGTTGTTAAAAATAATTCCCACAAACACAATGCCTAGTGGGTTTGTTTGAACAGCAACCTGGATCCATTATATGAATGTGTATGCACAATGTGAAACATCTAATTACTTCCAGCTCTTTCTGATTCCGAGCTGTTTGAGCAGCAGCTACAAACTAGTAATATGTGGTTGGCAACCGACAGAGATAGTGTGATTTTCCACAAACTGCTTCATATTGCTAGTCTCACGCATGAGCATAGTTACTATTTCATCTCATTCTTTGACTTCTTTACTGCAAGTAATTCTGTTTGTACCTGGTGTAGAGACCTTTAAGTGGACTAATTCTGATATTTTAAATTCATTTTTAGATTTTATTTTGTGTTAAAGGAAAATTCTCCAATAAAGTTCATTTTCTTATGGTAGCCTATAAGAATAGAAACATTTGGGGTATTCAGTTGATGGAAAAGTGAACTTTACCACAGATTTTACACATCCTTGCAGAACTTAACAATATACAAAATTGGCAATGTGCACTGCAAAATTTTACCATCTGTAAGTCAGTGTTCAATTACACAAACTATATCAAGAGTTACGAGTTTCACGTTTCAGGGTCTTGTCTTTGGTTGGCCACACTAGTCTTTCCTCTGCAAAGACTATTTACTTCTGTGTGTAACTCCCCTGCCACTTCATGTATTTTATCTTCACTACCTTCAGGATTCTGACGAGCGTATTCCAGTCAACACTGGCAAAATTTTTATCTACTTTTGGTTATTTTAATTTTAAAGCATTTTTTAATATGTCATTTCTGGTCTGTTCCGTATCAGACTTACAACTGCTTTTAAACTAACTTACTGATACTTCCTGGCAGATTAAAACTGTGTGCCCGACCGAGACTCGAACTCGGGACCTTTGCCTTTCGCGGGCAAGTGCTCTACCAACTGAGCTACCGAAGCACGACTCACGCCCGGTACTCACAGCTTTACTTCTGCCAGTACCTCGTCTCCTACCTTCCAAACTTTACAGAAGCTCTCCTGCGAAACTTGCAGAACTAGCACTCCTGAAAGAAAGGATATTCATTCTGGTAACTTACTGATGATCTAGAAACTTTTAACATAGCTGAGAACTGGATGACAACGCATATTAAAACCGTTTGGAGTGTGGCAGAGGATACTTTGTGTTCCACTGCCATTTCCTCCTTTTCCTGTTCCACTGGTGGACGTTTTGTAAGAAGAACGATTCTTGATAAGCCTCTGTGAGCGCTTGAATCTCTCCAATTTTTACCTTCACAGTATTTTCAAAAGATATATGTAATAGAAAGCACTATACTGGTTACCTCAAGTGAAGGGGGAAAATAATCTGAAATTCACCCCACACCTGTCACAAAATCTTCAAAATGTTTGACATCAATGGACTAAACATTATAAAGTAATTTCTCCTAGACCCACACAGATCGCTACCACCATACTGATAGTCCTCAAAATTTGTGACTGAATTGTTATAGTTATGAAAATACTCTTAATATTCAAAATATAAAAAGTGGGATGCATACAATATACAATTGATGTCACGAATAGCTAGCCTCCTCATTATCTCCCCGCCCCACATTTCTTGCTTTGAATCCTTCTAGTACTTTCATAGCCATTAAAAATTCAGTCACAAATTTTTAGAACTGTCAGTACGGGGTTAGGAAACTATACTGGACTAGGAGAAAGAGAGGTGGTCTCTGGAATAACAACTGAAATGTACTCATATCAAACCACGGAGCATCAGAAGCTTCAAATACTTCAGCAACCAAATTTCAGTCAGATATAAATAAAATACTGTAGCTTCAGACTATATGATGTGATAGCGCGGTAAGTAAAAATTACTGACCGATTTGGATTTCACTTAAGTCGTTATACCAGAGAATGCCTCAATTATTTTATACTTTTTAGACCTATTTAAAAACATGGTGTATTAAAACCGATTTTTATTTAAATAATTATTTGCCTTTAAAAAGCAGACACTAATGTCATTATGTTGGTTCCTTTCCATAGCCTCATTTGGGTTATTACAGAAAGACATAAATTTAACCTTAGTACTTTTTCTCTGTGGAAAGATTTGTTATTGCCTCACAGCATAAATTAAATTTATTTTTTAAAGATTCAAATATGAGTGACACACTGTGTACACAGTGTATCTGTAGCATCTAGTCAGTAATAATAACGAAGAATGTAAGAAAATAAGAATGTGCTTTCTGTATTCATTTGTATTTGATTCAAATAGTCAGTAGGTTTCTGCACTGGGATGCAATGGATGACTAATGCTGCTGGTAACTAAAAGCAAAATAGTCACTATAATTTTCCCAATGAGGCATTATTGTAATATCTTTCAGTTACGTTGTTAATAACCATTACTCATGTCTTTCCGGAGAATACCTAATATAATCAAGATTGCTCTAAGACAAACTTAACAATGGTATTTTGTTTTTCATTTGTGTGCATGTACAATAGGAATTACTGTATTGGAGTTTTCTAATGGCTGTAACCTCTGTGTATCAAACGTAAATTTTTATTTGTAGGACGCACAATGTTTCAAGAACTGAACGTTCATTTCACTGTCCACCAATACATTCTCATACAAAAGAACTGCTCGAAAAACTGAATTATGCAACTAGAAATAAATTTTGCTTCGTGTGTTCATCAACTTATAAGTAACTGCTGCTGCGCATGAGAAACAAATGAATACCTCTGCATGATTTGGAGCGTTCCTTGTGGCACAAGATTGCTAAAATGTTTGAGTAGCATAGAAATCTTTAACTGTTCCTGACCATTTATGCACAGAAGAATCAACTTACAAATGTCAACCGTTATCAGTAATTTGATGCTTGAATAAACACTGTACTTTGAAGGTAATGGAATACACAGGAACAATTTGAGTGTAGCAGCCTACTGTAGATACATCAAGTGACAAGCACAAGTGACTTAGAATAGATGGTAAGCAACTTCAGCAACAAGGATGTCATAGAAGTGTGTACACATCTCCTGCCACATTTCTGAACTATTGTACAGTTTTCGGATATACCACAATTCACACGAAATGCTAATGACTGGCTGCAGGATTTTCTAACTGTAAAGTAAAGTGCACTGTGTTGAACTTCAAAAATAATTAGAACTCTGAAATATCTAAGAAGTAATTCCTTTTTTAAGTGTCTTGTCTACCGTAAACAACAATAGTTTTTTTGGCTGTCACAAATACAGCTACACAGCATAATATGAAGATAATAACAAATTCAAACTGAAGTATCTGGTAGGTTACCAAATCTTATTATAACTCAATTAGTAATTTATATACAGACTGAATGGGTAAGTATTAGAACATGTGCAAAGCTTTAAACACCTCAGAAGCAAGAAAGAAACTAGCTGGAAGAGCAGCATAGAAATTAAAAATAAACTAGCAATGGTGAAAGAGGTATTTTATAAGAAAAGGAGAAGTTCCTGCAGCAACATGGACAAAGATTTTGAGGAAAAGGCTAATAAAATGTTTTGTATAGAGTGTCTTCCTGATGCTCAAATGTTGTCATTGAGGAAGGAAGATAGAGCATGGCTTGAGACTTCTGGAATATGGACATGGCAAAGGGTAGAAAGAATAAGTTGGATGGATAAAGTGAAAAATGAAGAGGTACTGAGAAGAGTGGGAGAGCAAACACAATTACTAGGTGTAATAAGAAGGAAACAAAACTGGATTGGACATATATTAAGAAACAAGGAGATGCTTATAATTTTATAAGAAGTCTTAGAAGTGTACATGTAAGGAGGTGAGAGAGGAAGAGATTTCAGATCCTGGATGATGTGATGCATGGCAACACATATACCAACATTAGTTTCAACTGATGATGATGATGATTATGATGATATTATAATGTCCTTGAAACATTTTAAAATGTGGTATAAGTAAATGGCTAAACATAATGGAACAAATGCATTACATGACAGACAAGACAAACTCTTTAAGTTTTTCTTTTAATGTGGAGCTGGCAAGTTAGCTTGGAGAACTGTAGACAGGTGTGCTACTGATCAGAATTGCTGAAATGGTGGTGAACCAGGCAGAGAAAGCACTATTGTAAATCATTAGTGAATGTCCCAAGAGATTTCTGCAGCAAGTTTCACATGATACTACCAGTTTACAATAGCACAGTGAAGTGGTGCATAAAATTCAAGGATAGTTGTTCAGGTGTTGCAAAACATGAGGGCTGACTGGCCATCAGAACCGGCAGCTGACTGTGTTAGGAACGTCAGTGTGGGAAGTCCCACAATGTCTACCTACTGAGCTAGCACAAAACTGACCATCCCTCAACCAACAACTTGAAAATCCTGTGAGGTGATTTTGAGTTAAGATCACAAATTACAGCTCCTGCAAACCATAAAGCATGACGACAAACTGTACTCTCTGTATTTCTACATTTATATACAGAACCATCATGAAAATGATAACTTCACAAGCAAATTAATCTCCAATGTCAAAGACACTTCATCTTTAGGAAAAGAGCAATCAACACACCATATGCATATGGCAGACAAAGAATTCACGTATTCTGTGTCATGTCCACTAATACAGTCTATGGACCTCCTTCACTGAGACAATAGTCAACGGTGGCATCTGTCTTGACCACTGCAGTTGTGGCTTATACCATAACTTAGAACTGATAGCAGGGCTTTCATGTTTCAACACCATGGTGAGCGTCCATATTTCTACTATTGCATACGAGATTATCTGGATGACATGTTACCACATCTCTGGATATGTCGTGTTGCAGCTCAAGTGGGCACTATAGTCACTGGACTTGACATCGTCCAATATTTTCTAGCAATTTACATCAAGGATACTGTTTATGTTTCACCTGTGCCAAAAAAAAACCCAAGAATTATGAAATTGCGTAACAACAGCAATTCTTAGCATCATTCCTGATATGCTGTGTTGAGTATGGGCAAAACTGCTCCACTGATTAAATGCGTGTCATCTGACAAAGGGTGAACACACAGAATATTTATGAACAGTGTAAAAAAACTGAGGCAATATTATGAAAAGAAAAGTTGCTACTCACTGTACAGCAAAGATGCTGAATCACAGGTAGGAACAAAAAGAGACTGTCACAAATAAGCTTTTGGACAATGAGGTCTCTGTCGAAAATAGGTGCACGCACACCCACGTGCAAGCACACCCACCCACGTGCACTCTCGGGAGCATGTGCACAAATGCAGACAGTCAGCTTGTTGGTTGTCATGCCCACATGGAATGCAGCACAGTGTTTCCAGCTTAGCTTTTAGATCACATGACTAGTTTCACAGGCAGCCCTGCATTTGGTGAAATAGCTGATGTTTGTGACCAGAATGGAGTGGGTGGTGGTGGGAGAATGTATGAGACAGGTCTTGCATCTAGGTCTATTACAGGGATATAAGCCAGGAGGTAAGGGGTTAGGAGTAAGGGTTGTGTAGGGATGGGCAAGTATATTGTGTAGGTTCAGTGGACTACAGAATACCACTGTGGGAGGGGCGTGAAGGCTAGTGGCCACGACATTTCTCATTTCAGGGTGCGACAAGAAGCTGAAACCCTGGAGGAGAATGTAATTCAGTTTCTCCAGTTCTGGGTGGTACTGAGTTACGAGGGGAATGCTCTGTGGCCAGACAGACTTTGGGAGGTGGTGGGAGACTGAAAAGATAAGGCACAGGAGATTTAATTTTTACAAGGTTGGGAAGATAATTACTGTCAGTAAAGGCTTCAGTGAGACCCTTGGTATATTTCTGAAGGGACCGCTTGTCACTGTAGACGCGAAGACCATGGATGGCTAGGCTGTACGGAAGGGACTTCTTGGTATGGAACAGATGGAAGCTGTCGAAGTGGAGATATTGCTGGTGGTTAGTAGAGTTAATATGGACATAGGTACTAATGTAGCCATCTTTGAGGTCGAGATCATTGAGGAAGGTGGCTTGTTGGGTTGAGTAGGACCAGGTGAAGCAAATGGGGGAGAAGTTGTTGAGGTTCTGGAGGGATGTGGATAAGGTGTCCTCACCCTCAATCCATATCGCAAAAATGTATAAATGAATTTGAACCAGGTGAAGGGTTAGAATTCTGGTTGTTCAGGAAGGCTTCCTATATATGGTCTGTGAATAGCTTGGCACAGGACAGTGCCATGCGAGTGCTCACAGCCATACCCCGGATTTGTTTGTAGATAATGCCTTCAAAGGAGAAGTAACTGTGGGTGAGGATGTAGCTGGTCATGGTGACTACGAAGGGAGTTTTCAGTTTGGATTCTGTCATGCATTGGGAAAGGTAGTGTTGAATAACGGTAAGGCCATGGGCATTAGGGATGTTAGTGTAAAGAGAGATGGCATAAATAGTGACAAGTAGGGCACCATGTGGTAAATGGACAATAACTGCGGAGAGTCAGTGGAGGAAATGGTTGGTGTCTTTTATATAGTAGAGTAGGTTCTGAGTAATAGGTTGAGAGCAGAGATTCTCTCAGTAGGGGAACAGTAACTAGCCAAATGGGGGATCGTGGGTGATTGGGTTCATCAACTTGAGGAAGTACGTAGAAGGTAGGAGTGTGGGAAGTGGTAGGGGTGAGCAGAGAGATGGACTCCGAGGAGAGGTTCTGGGATGGGCCTAAGGTTTTGGGGAGTGACTGGAGGTCCTGCTGAATTTCTAGAACGGGGTCACTGTGACAATGTTATATACTTGTCCATCCCTACACAACCCCTGCTCCCAACCCCTTACCTCCTGGCTCATATTCCTGTAATATGACCTAGATGGAAAACGTGTCTCATACATCCTCCCACCACCACCATCTACTCCAGTTTGGTCACAAACATCACCTACCCCATCAAAGGTAGGGCTACCTGTGAAACCAGTCATGTGATCTACAAGCTAAGCTGCAAACACTGTGCTGCGTTCTATATGGGCATGACAACGGACAAGCTGTCTGTCCACATGAACGGCCAATGACAAACTGTGGCCAAGAAACAACTGGATCACCCACCTGCAAAGCATGTCACCCACCATGACATTCTTCACATCAATGACTACTTCACAGCTTCTGCCATCTGGATCCTTCTCATCAATACCAGCTTTCCTGAATTGCGCACACAGGAACTCTCCCTGCAATATATCCTACGTTTTACCATAACCCTCCTCGACTCAACCTTTGTTAGTCATTGTCTCTCCCATACACCCTCTTCCATGTTCTCATTCCAGCACTACACGGCATTCATTCCACCAAGGTGCCCAGTCTTTTTACTTCTCTCCTTTCTCCCCCCCCCCCTCCCCATCTCTACCCTGCCCTCCGTCTAACCTCCCTACTGCACCTAGCTGCCCTACCCTCTCTTCACCTCGTCCCTACACACTCCCCAGCTGCCACTCGCAGTGTGGCTTTAGCAGCCAGAGACTGCAGTTTTGTGTGTGTGTGTGTGTGTGTGTGTGTGTGTGTGTGTGTGTGTGTGTGTGTGTGTGTGTGTGCGCGCGCATATATTTTCAACAAAGGCTTGGACGAAAGCTTATTTGTGACTAATTTTGTTGTGCCTATCTGTTACTCAACATCTCCACTATATGGTGAGTAGCATCTTTTATTTTTACATTCTATCCTGGATTTTCCATTGTTCAAAAAACTGAGAGTTTGTCTTCCACATATTGTATCATTGTTCTCCGCTATTTACCTGTACTGATTTTTTCAAAATTTTCCATGGACTTTATAATTACCCTGTGTAATTTATGTAAGTGAATTTCATTTAACACAAAATTTTTTAAAAATGTCATTGTTTCCCCTGAAGAGGTATGCGGAAGTTGACTTCACGTTGAAATGGCGAGCCATTTTCTCTACTTAAACATGTGTAACTGCACAATAAGCAAAAGTCGCCGACTCCTTTTAGCAACACGTTACTGAGTGTGGTATCTGGCTCTGGTGGTGACCTGTTTTAAATGGATCAATGTACTCTCAGTATAACTGTGACACAACAAGACATGAAACGCCCAGTAGCTGCATGAAAGGGATGGTGTCCCTTGAATATGAAATTTCCATGAGCAGTCTTGCTACAATTCTGGTTGTTTTCTTCAGACTGCTTCACGCAAACACCACACAACTTCCAGGTATATGAGTGTGCAGACTTTCTCGACGAATTTCATATATGAAGTCTTCACGGGTTGTCAGGCGAGTAGCGTCATCTCTTCCAGGTAGTACTCCTCACTGACTACAACAATAACTCATGTTGCACTGTCCCATTGTAATCAAAGAAAACAGTGAGTAGAACCTTCACATATAATTGAACTTTCCCAATTTTTTTCATTTTTGGTTCATCAGGCAGTTTCCTTTGGGATGATTGGGCTATGGTTTCAATGTCATAACCACATACCCTCATTTCATCACCTATTATAACCTTCTTTGCAAGTTCTGGATCGTTGACAATTTCGTTCAGCAATTCCCAAGCAATGTCGATGCAACGTCATTTTTGGTCGAAATTCAACAATTTTGGAACATATTTTGCTGCTACATGTTTCATATTTAAAACATTTGGGGAAAAAAAATTGTTTGGCATGAGCCAAATGATACTCCAACGTCATCAGCAACTTCTCTGGTGGTGATTCAGCAATTGTCCAGAACCACTTTTCTTTACTTCTTCCACATTGTCATCAGTAACTGAGGTGCTAGGGAGGCCAAGGCATTCGTCAACTTCAATGTCTTCTCGAAACTCTTTGAAATATTTATACCATTCACAAACACTTAGTCTTATTCACAGTAGTTTCACCAATAGCCACAGTCATGATTTTGAATGTGGTGCTGCACTGTATTCAATTTTCTAAGCAAAATTTAATGCAAAGTCTTTCATCCACGTTTTTTGAAAGTAAATGTCATCCCGTATCTGCACAGGGTCAGCATGTTAATCTGGATATGGCAATGTTAGTGCTACACTGTGAAACACTGCCCGTGACTAGTGTTATCCCAGAAGGAAGTGTCAGAATGTTTTTGGAAATGTTTGTGTATCATGTACCACAGGTGAACCATGTGTACCAGCCTAGTACAGTATTCCCTTTGTCAAACGTGGAAAACGGCCAAAAGACTGCATCCATGCTAACTGGCGCACCAGCCCTTGTTAATCCGCTGGACAGATTTAAGCTGGTCAGGGATACCTCCTTGAATCCCAGAAGTGACATGCTAACAAATGCAGCTATCTGAGTGGGTTATGGAACTACAATGACTACTTATTAAAACACTATAAGTCACTTTTCCTTCAATACTGGTGACTCATCACCAACTACAACTAAAATGGGATTTTGTCTTAAGATTAAAAACTGAGCAGTAGAGTTCACTTCAAAATTAAGTTACCGTCTATTCTGACAAAAAGTTTAATACTCTAGGGGCCCCAAGAGTGATTTTTGGTGATACTGCTGCAACTGTAAGAACCAATTTATCCTTGATTTATTATATTTGTCCGACATTGGTTTAAGTTGTATATTACATAATTAGACCTCTGATTCATTTGTTAAAAAATATAAAAAAGATAAAAAACTTCTTGGATTGCTGGCAGGACCCACTTGGTACACTACATTAAATATTTTGATTTCTCTTTTTGTTATTTTTCATAATGTTAATGTCATAAATTTTCAAAAATACCCCACAAGCGAATCTCAGACCATTACGTTCTTGAGATGTTCGACGAATGTGATCTCAGGGACCTGAATGATGTCTCGAGTGAACCTGATGAGGACTTCATTTCAGAACAAGATGTTTCAGAACTGGAAGATAACCTTTAAGTGAATTCAGAAGAAAGTGATAAAGCTAATGAAAATTCTGATGAAGGACGCGAGTTTACAGCAAAATCAGGAGGAAAATTAACATGTTCAGTTTTCCCAGTGATTCGCTGTT
This sequence comes from Schistocerca americana, assembly GCF_021461395.2. Lineage (NCBI taxonomy): Eukaryota > Metazoa > Arthropoda > Insecta > Orthoptera > Acrididae > Schistocerca > Schistocerca americana. Next base: position 568,908,604 of record NC_060120.1, read on the forward strand.
TCCAATATGACACTGTAAAAGGACTTCCCAGGATCGCACACGCAAGTGATCTTGCTCTCACAATGTCCAAAGATTTCAACAGTTCTTTGATGGCCAAACTGTAGATGCCAGATGCACGTTCACCAATCATGTACTGTTTGGCATTACAATGCAGATAATGCTCAACAGAATGATAATTTGGACGGATGTAAATTCTATCAAACAGAGCATCTTTTTGGTGTGCTACTGATGGCTATGTTCTTTGCTGCTGAAAAGAAGCAATTTCTGAAATGTGAAAAACAGATTAAAACATTAGTCTTGGAGTTTTTAAAACATTTGTCTCTCAGTTTTACTGCTGCCATGGCACGGAATCAATTTGCACGTGTTCTTCAGTTTATTAGGTTTGACAATAAAGCAATACATCCATTATGCTTATTTAATTTAAATACAACCTTAGGAATACAAAGAATCTAATCTGAGTAAACTTCTACACCTCTATGTTGAGAAATGCAGGAAAAGGGGTGGGGGGGGGGGGGGGGGTGTGTTTGGCAGCAAGAAGACACCAGCTTTGTAAACAATATTGACTACTTAGGCTTTTATGTTAAGGGTTAAATATGAATTACCATGCAAATTTCACAGCTCAGACTGCACCTCTGACTGCCATACAGTAATTTATGAAGCCATAAAAATTCGTTGTGTGTTTTCAACCAAGTTATTTCTCTCTAATAGTACAACATACTTGCAAAAAATAATCTTTCAAAATAATACGAAGAACAATGTGTGGGCTTAAGAGTCATAATGACATATCTAGAAAATTTTATATTTTTGACATATCGGCTTTACTACTGTCTTAATGTTAAAGCTGGGAACTGTTGATTGAATGTTAACACTCTCCAAGAACCATGAGATATCACAATTATCAGCAATTTGGATTTGGTGGTAGTAGTGATAGTGTTTCTAATGTACCAAATTTCTTTTGCCTTCATCTCAAAACATGCATTTTGTAGATGACTCTTAATCCCTGAATGTTAAGTACATAAATTACTTTTTTGTACACGGTACTGAATGATTCTCCTGCTACAACCATCTATTGCATGTTGTTATTGTTGTTGTTGTTGTTGTCTTCAGTCCTGAGACTGGTTTGATGCAGCTCTCCATGCTACTCTATCCTGTGCAAGCTGCTTCATCTCCCAGTACCTACTGCAGCCTACATCCTTCTGAATCTGCTTAGTGTATTCATCTCTTGGTCTCCCTCTACGATTTTTACCCTCCACGCTGCCCTCCAGTACTAAATTGGTGATCCCTTGATGCCCCAGAACATGTCCTACCAACCGATCCCTTCTTCTAGTCAAGTTGTACCACAAACTCCTCTTCTCCCCAATTCTATTCAATACCTCATCATTAGTTATGTGATCTACCCATCTAATCTTCAGCATTCTTCTGTAGCACCACATTTCGAAAGCTTCTATTCTCTTCTTGTCTAAACTATTTATCATCCATGTTTCACTTCCATACATGGCTACACTCCATACAAATACTTGCAGAAACGACTTCCTCACACTTAAATCTATACTCGATGTTAACAAATTTCTCTTCTTCAGAAATGCTTTCTTTGCCATTGCCAGTCTACATTTTATATCCTCTCTACTTCGACCATCATCAGTTATTTTACTCCCTAAATAGCAGAACTCCTTTACTACTTTAAGTGTCTCATTTCCTAATCTAATTCCCTCAGCATCACCCAACTTAATTTGTCTACATTCCATTATCCTCGTTTTGCTTTTGTTGACGTTCATCTTATACCCTCCTTTCAAGACACTGTCCAATCAGTTCAACTGCTCTTCCAAGTCCTTTGCTGTGTCTGACAGAATTACAATGTCATCGGCGAACCTCAAAGTTTTTATTTCTTCTCCATGGATTTTAATACCTACTCCGAATTTTTCTTTTGTTTCCTTTATTGCTTGCTCAATATACAGATTGAATAACATCGGGGATAGGCTACAACCCTGTCTCACTCCCTTCGCAACCACTGCTTCCCTTTCATACCCCTCGACTCTTATAACTGCCATCTGTTTTCCGTACAAATTGTAAATAGCCTTTCGCTCCCTGTATTTTACCCCTGCCACCTTCAGAATTTGAAAGAGAGTATTCCAGTCAACATTGTCAAAAGCTTTCTCTAAGTCTACAAATGCTAGAAATGTAGGTTTGCCTTTCCTTAATCTTTCTTCTAAGATAAGTCGTAGGGTCAGTATTGTGCCTCACGTGTTCCAACATTTCTACGGAATCCAAACTGATCTTCCCCGATGTCGGCTTCTACTTTCCATTCGTCTGTAAAGAATTCGCGTTAGTACTTTGCAGCTGTGACTTATTAAACTGATAGTTCGGTAATTTTCACATCTGTCAACACCTGCTTTCTTTGGGATTGGAATTATTATATTTTTCTTGAAGTCTGAGGGAATTTCGCAAGTCTCATACATATTGCTCACCAGATGGTAGAGTTTTGTCAGGACTGGCTCTCCAAAGGCTGTCAGTAGTTCTAATGGAATGTTGTCTACTCCCAGGGCCTTGTTTCGACTTAGGTATTTCAGTGCTCTGTCAAACTCTTCATGCAGTATCATATCTTCCATTTCATCTTCATCTACCTCCTCTTCCATTTCCATAATATTGTCCTCAAGAACATCGCACCTGTATAGACCCTCTATATACTCCTTCCACCTTTCTGCTTTCCCTTCTTTGCTTAGAATTGGATTTCCATCTGAGCTCTTGATATTCATGCAAGTGGTTCTCTTATCTCTAAAGGTCTCTTTAATTTTCCTGTAGGCAGTATCTATCTTACCCCTCATGAGGTAAGCCTCTACATCCTTACATTTGTCCTCTAGCCATCCCTGCTTAGCCATTTTGCACTTCCTGTCGATCTCATTTTTGAGACGTTTGTTTTCCTTTTTGCCTGCTTCACGTACTGCATTTTTGTATTTTCTCCTTTCATCAATTAAATTCAATATCCCTTCTGTTACCCAAGGATTTCTACTAGCCCTCGTCTTTTTACCTACTTGATCCTCTGCTGCCTTCACTATTTCATTCCTCAAAGCTACCCACTCTTCTTCTACTGTATTTCTTTCTCCCATTCCTGTCAATTGTTCCCTTATGCTCTCCCTGAAACTCTGTACAACCTCTGGTTTAGTCAGTTTATCCAGGTCCCATCTCCTTAAATTACCACCTTTTTGCAGTTTCTTCAGATTTAATCTACAGTTCATAACCAATAGATTGTGGCTAGAGTCCACATCTGCCCCTGGAAATGTCTTACAATTTAAAATCTGGTTCCTAAATCTCTGTCTTACCATTATATAATCTACCTGAAACCTTTTAGTGTCTCCAGGGTTCTTCCATGCATACAACCTTCTTTCACGATTCTTGAACCGAGCGTTAGCTGTGATTAAATTATGCTCTGTGCAAAATTCTACCAGGCAGCTTCCTCTTTCATTTCTTAGCCCTAATCCATATTCACTCACAATGTTTCCTTCTCTTCCTTTTCCTACTGTCAAATCCCAGTCACCCATGACTATTAAATTTTTGTCTCCCTTCACTACCTGAATAATTTCTTTTACCTCATCATACATTTCATCAATTTCATCATCATCTGCAGAGGTAGTTGTCATATAAACTTTTACTACTGTAGTAGGTTTGGGCTTCGTGTCTATCTTGGCCACAATAATGCGTTCACTATGCTGTTTTATAGTAGCTTACCCGCACTCCTATTTTTTTTATTCATTATTAAATCTACTCCTGCATTACCCCTATTTGATTTTGTATTTATAACCCTGTATTCACCTGACCAAAAGTCTTGTTCCTCCTGCCACCAAACTTAACTAATTCCCACTATATCTAACTTTAACCTATCTATTTCTATTGCAAATTATTTTAAATGAGTGGAAAATAACATAGTTGGAAAAAAAAGCGACAAGGTTTGCCCACAAGTTAAGGTACTGTTACAATGTTTCGAGTCTCTCTTATAATTAATTATCTGTAGAGACACTGTGCTTACTTGCAGAAAAAAAAACTTTCATACAAAATCCACATGACAAATATTTTTTGACAAGTTGGATAGAAGCATACTGCTCTGTGAATTCCTCAATTCCAAATTGTTTAACATGTGGAACAACACTTACACCAATACTCTGCATGAAGAAAGGTGATCCACGACAGCTGGCAGTGCTATTTGCAATTTCCAAGCATGAGGTGCAAAAAGCTGCAGCCAGTACTGTCCAAAAGCCATGAATGCCTACAACAGCAGCAACACTGAGGGATCATTACCAAATCACACAACACATTTTTTTTTGTTGTAGTATGCATGGGAAACAGATGTGCCAAGCCCATTTTACCTTTTAGGGGTGCAACTAACGCTTTCCTGTCAATTACAGTTGATTATCAATAACATTTAAAAGCCTCCTAGTAAGAGACCCCTCTGGCCACAGAAAATAATTGTTACTTTTGAATCTCTCCTCACATGATTCTACATGATTGATGTGTATGCATTCTTACAAGGGGACATTATGGACTATTCCTATTATTTCAAATGAAATGTATTAATATTTGTTTTTAAAGCCTCTCATTTCAGCTTTGAATACAAAACTAAACATATACATATTAATGCACAATTTATGCCATTAGCAGCTGATAAAATCCATTAAATACACAAATGCAAACAAACTTAAAGTATGTTTGATTAACTTATATTCTGTTAAATTATTTTTGTAGGTGTTTTGAAGATAATTATTTCAAGTGTGGACAATTAAAAAATTAAACAGTTCATAAATTATTGTTTGATGCTTCATGCCTACCTGTACTGCTCGAAACGATGTTATGAATGGTATCATCATATGAAATCCTGGCTGGCTTACATTGCTCAGCAATGCACCACCCTGCAAAATGATGGGTAACCTGCTTAAAATAACAACTACAAAATATTACAACCTAAGTAATGCAGAAGATACAATTAAATATGGTTTGAATCAGAAAATGTACACTGAAGATAAAAATTTAGTTACAAAACAAACAAGAACATGAAAGGCATAAAAAACATGAAATTATTGTGGTATAAACTACAGATGGGGGAAGGCAAAAATACAGAAGAAAGTATAAAAGTAAGAACAGAAGTTTTTAGCAGTAACTCAAGAAAAGCATAAATAAATGCTGACCTGGCAAAGTAACAGGAAAAGTGAGGAATGTGGCAGCAGGGTAACAACTGGAGACCTTTCACACTCAGTGGTGATAGAAAAAGAGTGGCTAAATACCACTTCCCCACCAATGAAGCCCTCTTTATGGAAGAATTTACCTACATCATGGTAGCGTAACAACACATTATTAGCAGGGTAAAAAAGAAAAAAGGGATTATTCATATGCAGAGCAGCCGCTTACAGGATTTACAAGTTGGAAAAAAGAAAGCAGTAAATCACTGTCATTCACCCTAGCAGATGTGAACAAAGCATATTGTCGGCAAAGAAACAATACTGCGTAACAGACAAATTATCGATTTCGCATTTTTCAGTCAGTTTGAAAACAGCTAAGGTCATACGTGCCTGTGTCAGAACCACAGAAAATGAAGATGAAACAAGTTAAAAGCAACTACACTTTAAGCACAATCTACGGAACGAAAGACAGCTAAAAACAGGGACTAGGAGAAAGGTCCATAAAACACGCTGTACAGACAATGGATGTCCTGAACTAAAGATTAAATGTCCTTTGCCCTATTGCTACAAAGGATAAAAAGTTGCTGACAGACAGCAACACAGAAATCATCGGCGGGAATAGATCAACTAGCTGGCAAAATAGGACTGCAGCCTTGGCAGCAGTGCCAGTAGCCTCATTCCCCATTGCTGGGGACCACGGACCCACATAAACATAACAGTGGCTCCATCAAGAGTGAGCATATGGAAGCTATCTTTACTGGACCAGTTGCACTTAAGGGATTGGTGGTGTACAGCACACAGAGTCTCTGAAGGGCACAGAGAGTAGGAGCAAATGACAATTGAAAAGCCTGTGTCACCGTATGTACAGCATGGCTCGATACAGGGCGAAGAGCTGCGCTCCAAATACTGAGCAGTGTTCCAGAAGACAATGCTGAAAATCATAGCAGCAAATGACAAATACAAATCCTCCACTAAGGTCAGTCCGAGAGTCATCAGTGTACACAAAGGTACTACAGCAACATTCTGTGCGAAGGTCGAGAAACTTAGGGCAATAGAGTGAGTCTGGAGTAGTGTCCTTAGAAATGAATGAAATCCAAGGTGAACATGGGCTGCCGCACACAGCCAAGGTGGTGAAGGGTTCACGCCCACTGGGAAAGTGGCAGGTAGCTTGAAATCAAGTTGCTAGAGCAATAGCCGAAAGTGAACTCCAGGAGGTAACACAGAAGAGGGACGCGCACAATACTGGCAGTCAAAGGAGTCATTGAAAGAGGCAGCATAGGATGGGTGGCCAGGCATGGCAGAAACAGCATGCTTATCCACTGAGGAGAACATCACATCGGTATGACGGCAGTAGTTCACAGCTTCTGCATGCACACACACAACCAGGCCAGTGTAAAATGTGCTAGTGGCCAAACGGAGGCAAAGATGGTGGGTTCTATTGAGACAGCATAATATGGACAGACGTGCATATGCAGAAACAAAACATCGGTACTCTATTTTCGAATGGACAAGAGATCGGTAGAAACGGAGGAGGTTGATCTGATCTGCTTCCTAGGAAGTACTGCCGAGGACACACATGACAATAAGGGACCAGGTACAGCAGGCAGTCAGGTAAGAAGTGGGAGGACCAAGAAAGTTTCTTAACAAGCATGAGCCCCAGGAATTTTGTAGTTTCGACAAACGGAAGAGCAACATGTCCAAGATGTAAAGACGATGGAAGCAACCAATTGCGTCACCAGAAACTCATACAAACAGTTTTGTCAGTGGAAAAGTGAAAACCATTGTTGAGGCTCCATGAATAAAGATGACCGAGACAATGCTGAAGATGCTGCACAAAGACAAGTCCATGGAGAACTGCAACAGACCGCAAAATTGTTGATAAAAAGAGAGCGAGACATACCTGGTGGGAGCCAGGCCATAATAGAGTTAATGACGATAGCAAGGAGGACAACACTCAGGATGGAACCATGAGGCACACCGTTTTCCTGGATAAAGATATCTGAGAAGGCAGAACCAACATAGACCATGAAAACTCGGTCTTTTAAAAATTCCTGGAGGAAACAGGGCGGGTTGCCATGAAAGTCCCACATGTAGTAGAGAGTACGGAGGACACCAGTCCTCCAGCAGGTGTCATAGGCTTTCTCCAAATAAAAAAACACGGCCACAGTCTGGTATTTCCGCAGAAAACCATTCATGATATGGGTTGACAAAATGAAGAGATAGCCAACTGCATAACGGCGTGCTCAAATTCACATTGTGCGGTGGTTAGTAAATTGCAAGACTCGAGCCACCATGCCAGCCGGGCATGAATAACACATTCCATCACCTTGCAAACACAGCTTAAGAGAGAAATGGGGCAGTACCTAGAAGGAAGGTGTTTGTCCTTACCCAGCTTAGGTATGGGTATGACCTTGGCTTCACACCAACGTATGGGAAACGTGCCCTCTGCCAAGATGCAATTGTATATGTGAAGGAGAAAGAGCTTGCCCGCAAGAGAAAGGTGCTGCAACATCTGCATGTGAACATTGTTCTTCCTTGGAGCTGAGGATCGGGACGAAGTGAGAGCACGGTTTAGTTCCCTCACAGTAAAAGTGGCAGCAGCACTTACAATTCTGAGAAGATTAAGGGTAGCACCCACACCTCCTCCACTTGTTTCCAATCGAGAAAGGCAGGGTGATAGTGGGTGGAGCTCTAAATCTCTGCAAAATAGCGGCCCAAGGTGTTGGAGACAGCAACAGAGCCGACCGTGACATCATCTGCTACGGTCAGGCCGGAAATTGGGGAATGGATCTTGGTCCTAGAGAGCCATCGGAGGTTGGCCCACACGACAGAAGAGGGAGTGGAACTGTTAAAAGAACTAGTGAATGAAATCCAGCTAGCTTTTTTGATATCCTGAAGAACACGACAACACTATGCATGCAACTGTTTGTAATGAATACAGTTCGACATCATAGGATGACAGTTAAAAATGCGGAGAGCACGTCTCCACGTGCAAACTGTGTCATGATATGCCTCAGTCCATCAAGAGTCTGCGACATGGTGTGGTAATGATGAAGTGCGAGGAATGGAATGTTCTGCGAAGGTAAGGATAATGTTCGTATGGTATTCTACCTGGTCATGGTTGGTTGGTCGGTTTAAAGAGGGGGGCGAGGGAAGGGTCCAAACTGCTAGATCATTGAATTCCACAAGAGAAAGAATTTAAAAAAAACGACACTCACAGCACAAAACTGGGAGACAGGAAAAACGACAAGAACGGCAGAAGGGCAACAAACACTACAGTGAACAAAATGGGGCAGGAAAACCAAAGAGTGACGCAAGAGACAGGCAGAAGAAATTAAAACAAGAGAGCCAATGGCTGGCAGATCATGAGAATAAAAAGGATAAGCCAGTCACTCAGCAACACACTAAAGCCTCCAGAATAAAAGCACTAGGGTGGAGGACACAGAGGGGCAAATGACATGTGCTAAAACTTAAATAGAATGATAAAACCAACTCTCACACATAAAACATAAAACTAAAGCACCCGATGAGGCATCGTCAGCTAAAATTAATGGTAAAGAGTCTAGTAACTAAAGATTTCATTGCAGGGCAGCCGAAGTAAGACAGCGCAACAGAATAGGGCCACTTTCAACCGGGCACCACACCGACACTGAGGTGGGTCTTCACGGTGCAGGAGATAGCTGTGGGTCACCCAAGCAGGGCTAATGCGGAGCCGGCAGGGAACCGTAGAGTCCCTGTGAGAGGCCCTCATGGAGGACTTCCACACATTCATAGTGTCCTTAATGGCATGCAGTTTGTCGTGCATACCAAAGTTATGCCATTCCATCTCCCAAAGACGAAGAACCTTGTGGTGTAATAATGAATGCAGGTCAGTTACGGGGATGCCGATCTCCAGAAGCGGTTTCCATGTAGCCTGTTTGGACAGCCTGTCAGCAAGTTCATTTCCTGGGATTGCGATGTGACCTGGAGTCCAGAGAAACACCACTGAATGACTGGACCATTCCAGGGCACGGACTCCTGGATGGTCGCTACCAAAGGATGGTGAGGGTATCACTGATCGATAGCCTGTAGGCTGCTTAAGGAGTCAGTACAGAAAAGGAACGATTCGCCAGGGCACGAACGGATGTGCTGAAGAGCACGAAATATGACCACCAGCACTGCAGTGAAAACACTGCAGCCATCTGGCCAGGAGTGCTGTTCAATATGTCCTCTATGAACATAGACGAAACCAACGTGACCATCAGCCATCGGTGTAAACCACTTCAGAGTCCTGGGACATATCAAGAATAGAGAGGAAGTGACAAAGGAGAGCTGCGGGATTAACTGAGCCCTCAGGGCCATGCGGAAGGTCCAGACAGAGCTTCGGCCTAGGTTTACACCATGAAGGTGTATGTGAATGGATCTTGAGTAGAGGTGGTAAAGGGAAGACTCCAGTTCAGACAGAAGGGATTGGATGCAAACCGCAATTTTAAGCCCTGACCTGGGCCGCCAATGTGGGAGATGAACCGCCATGGTTGGGAAAAGGAGAAGTAATTTGGATGCTCGTGAGAGCTATGAATGTGTGCAATGTAGCTGGAGAGCAGTTTTGCATGTCTGATCTGCAATGGAGGGTCTCCAGCCTCCACCAGTATGCTGCTCACCAGACTTGTCCTAAAAGCTCTGTCACTAGTCTAACTCCATAATAGTGCACTGGATTGAGTAAACGTAATGCTGAGGGGTACCGCCAAACCATAAGCCAGACTCCCATAGTCAAGGCGGGATTTGACAAGGGCTCTGTAGAGCTGCAGCAGCGCAGAGCAATTTGCATCGCAGTTGGTGTTGCTCACACAGCGGAGGGCACTGAGATGCTGCCAGTACTTCCACTTATGCTGACGCAAATGAGGAAGCCAAGTCAATCGAGCATTGAAAACCAGTTCTAACAATCGATATGTCTCCACTAACGTGAGTGGATCATCATTAAGGTAAAGTTTTGGTTCCAGATGAGTGTTAGAACACCGACAGAAGTGCATGACACGTGACTTTGCAGCTGAAAACTGGAACCCGTGGGCTACAGCCCATGACTACGCCTTGTGGATGGCTCCCTATAGGCGCTGCTCAGCAACACCAGTACTGAAGGAGCAGTACGGAATGCAGAAGTCGTCCACATACAGAGAAGGTGAGACTGACGATCATACAGCTGCTGCTAGACCATTGATAGCCACTAAAAATAAGAGAGAGACTCAATATGGAGCTCTGCAGGACTCCATTCTCCTGGATACGGGGGAACTATGACCCTGACGGAAGCTGCCCTGACATGGAGCCAACACATCTGCTGCCTTACCATACATTCTCACAGCTTACAAAGAATGTGGGTGACTCTGATGGGCCAATAGCTATCCACATCAAGAGGGTTTTTACTAGGTTTGAGCACTGGAATGATGGTGCTCTCCCACCATTGCAATGGAAAGATGCCATCGTACCAGACCCGGTTGAAGATGACGAGATGTCGCTTGTAGTCCAATGAGAGATGTTTCATCATCTAACTGTGGATCCGATCTGGACTAGAGGCTGTGTTGGGGGCAATGTGCAAGGGCGCTGAGGAGCTCCCAGTCTATAAACGCAGCATTATAGGGTTCACTGTGACATTCAGTGAATGGGAAGACTTTCCACTGTCTGAGGGTGCGAAAGGCTGGGGAGTAATTCTCTGATGCAGAGGCTCAAGCATAGAGCTCAGCAAAGTGCTTGGCAACTGCATTGGTGTCCGTAGATAACACACCATTGATGTTAATGCCAGGGACACCTGTCCGTCTGTCACCCAAAAACACGTCTCGTCTTCGTCCAGACTTGGGAAGGGGACGTATGGCACCCAATGGTCAACACATACCTCTCCCAATACTCCTGTTTCCGTCTTTTTATAAGCTCGTGAACGTGGGCACGGATCTGTTTAAAGGCTGTTAGATACTCCAGGGAAGGGTGCCACTTGTGTCGCTGTAAAGCCTGCCTACACTCTTTAATGGCCTCAGCAATTTCTGGCAACCACTAAGCTACTATTTTTCGCCAGAGCAATTTCAGGCAACCACCAAGGTATTGTCTTTCACCGGGGGCACCCTAAGGAACAAGGGATCGCATTTTCCGTCACAGAAACAATCGTCCTGGTGACTTGCTCAACCACCACATTGATGTTACCATGTGGGGGACATTCAACAGTGACAACAGACATGAAAGCTTCCCAGTCTGCTTTGTTTAAAGTCCATCTGTTTAGGCGTCCATGAGCATGATGCCAGGGGAGTGACAGGAAGGTGGGGAAATGTCACTACTGCACAAGTCATTGTGGGCTCTCCACTGGACAGATGGGTTAAGTCCTGGGCTGAAAATTGATAAATCAATGGTCAAGTAAGTACCATCAGCCACACTGAAATGTGTGGGGGGCCTTAGTATTTAAGAGGTAGAGATCAAACTGAGACAGTAAAATTTCGACTTCTCTACCTCGGCCAGTAAGCATGGTGCCTCCCCACAACGGGTTATGGGTGTTAAAATCTCCCAAAAATAGGAAAGGCTTAGGGAGTTGAATCAGTGCAGCCAATACATTCAGGGGTACTGTGCCATCTGGAGGAAGATATACGTTGCAGACTGTTTTTTCCTGTGTTGTTCTTATCCTGACAGCAACAGCTTCAAAAGGAGTTTGAAGGGGCACAGGTTCACTACATGCCGAGTTCAGGACATAGACGCAAACTCTATCTGACTCCCTATTATATTCTCTACAGTTCTCGTAATATCCCCTACAGCCACGGAGGGCAGGGGGTCCGCATTGCCGGGAACCAGATTTCCTGGAAGGCAATGTAGAAAGCAGGTTTGAAGCTTAACAGTTGCCGCAGCTCAGCCAGGTGGTGGAAAAAACTGCAGCAATTTCACTGGAGGACGATGTTATCGTGAGGCTGGGAAGGTATGAAGTGCGCAAGGAGGCAGGTTATGCCTCAGAGTCACCTGCTGCCACCGACTGAGTATTTGTTTCCATTTCTATTGCGGATGAGGCATCAGTGAGAGCCAGGTCCTCAGGGGAAGCTAAGATCTCCACCTCATCCTGAGACACAGAATTGGTAGGCAGTGGCAGTGTTGGGGCTACCGGAGGGTCCTATGTCTTAGCAGTCTTCTTCTTGGCAGTGTTGAGTCTACTGGAGGGTCCTGTTTCTTAGCAGTCTTCTTCTTGGATTGCTTGCCCTCTTGCTTCTCTTTAGGGTCTTGCTGGAAGGGTTTCTCCGAAGTAGCTTCAGGCATGGAGGAAGACTGAAGCTCTTCACCCAGCAGCGCTTGGCTCCTTTAGCCACTGGCAAGTACCTGCTGTGGCATTAGTGGAGACCTTGGAAGAGAGGATTCCAAGGGACCCCTTCCACACGAGAAGCTGGAGGAGGCTACTGCTTCTCCAACTGGGGGGGGGGGGGGGAGGGGACCAATGTCCCCTGGGTTATGGGGACATTGCTCGTGAAGTAGGTGCTTTGGGAGCAACGGAAGAAGATTTGACCCCTACCGTCAAGGTGGGGGTTGGTGAATCCTGGAGAAAAGGCACAATGGTTTACTATCTGAGAAATTATAAGGGAAAACATCTTTATGCACGAAATGTTTCTCAATACTCTTGGCATTAAAGAATGGACAGTGAGATACTGGCTGGATAATGCCACACATGGGATGAGCCAACATTCCCAAATAAAACAAATGAAGAAGAAAGATGAGAAAAACTTTGTAAAAGAATTTCTGGACTGCCTTCCAAAACTGGCATCACATTAGTGCAGGAACTTAGCTTATTCTCCCCCAAGAAAGACCAGTGCAATTTGTGTTGTAATTACAGGCTTAGAAACTTGAGTGAAGATATTTGAAAACAGCACATACAATGGAAAGATCAGCAAGGTTGCAGAAAGATCTAGTTAAGTAAGAGTCCCAGCACAAGCTCTGCATAATCTACACTATGGACTAACAGGTCATTAGAGTAGCACCACTTTCGCAGGCAAGTGCAATTTATTATACAACAAAATTGACTTTCCATAACTTTATGATGTGTAATTTAGAAAGTCATGATGCAGTGTGTTACTGGTTTGATGAAACACAAGGTAAATTGGTAGCATCAAGTTTTGCCTTATCTATCGTGGACACGCTTTCCAAAACAATTAAGGAAAATCTTGTCCCAGTCATTTTGTATTCTGACGGCTGCACAAATCAGAACAGAAATGAGATATTATCAAAAGCTCTTAAGATCAGCAATTGATTCAAGAGTATTGATTACATAAAAGTTTTTGGAGAAAGGTCACACTCAGATGGAATGTGGCTCCAATGCAAGCTCAAAGGACATGAAGCTTCTCTTCCTACCCAATATGCCTTGATATCTAAAGACGTGAGAAGAAAGCCATGACTTTACGAAGTCCATTACCTAAATTACTCCTTTTTCACTAGCTATGAAAAAAAAAAGGAGCTGCAAAGAATGAGCCTACAGTTATGGACCTGAGGGTGATACAGTATTGTCCAAAAGGTATTATTCACTGCAAGGGCACTTCAATGAGGGGTGGCAAGAAATACCAAGACATCTGAGAAAAATTTCTGGAAAAGTTTGCTTCTTGAAACTACACAAAGAAAGACTGAAAATCAGGAAAGTCATATGGGATCATTTACAACAATTTACAGCCATTGGTTCTAAGGATTTCCATTGCTATTATGACAACATTCCTTACAAATGACCAACTTGATTGCTACTGTTTCAGGAGGGACAGTGCAGTGTAGTTCTTTGTTCGGCAGTTTTTTCTTGAAGAAATCTACAGACATCATCATACCTACATTAACTGTGTGTATATTTAAAGGTTTTTGCATTAAGTCTTTTAATGAAGTCTTTCCATAATGATGATGTTACTGTTGTTTCAGCACCAAAAATATAAAAGTGGTAAGCTGCACAGGAGACTGATAAACCAATACTGCTTAAATAACATTCCTGTTCCACAAATACTAAGACAATTTTGTGTATCTGCCATAATTAAGCTGAGTATTTTCTTTATTTCACTTTTTGTTATGATCAGGAATATCATTGTAGTGTAACAAAACAAATTTCATGTCCATATGAAATGTATAAGGATTTCTAGACAGTTTTTCATCTCTCCTGTAAAATACATGTTTTGTTAGTAACAAGGTACTGTTTTTCACTGATGATGTCTTCTGGCAGGTTACAGCATTTGGCTTATTAAATTACATGACCTGTTGTATAATCCAGAACAGGCTTTCTAACAGAGTCCCGACATAGAGCAGGAGCATGACACTCACTGCTATGACTTTGAGAACATGTGGTGGGGGATGCTACAAGTGGTTGGCGATCTTATATGACACAGCCAACATATCACAAGGCTCCACATGCCAGGACATTTAACTGTTCATAGCAGGCAACAATGGCCATTTGACTGTTCATAGAGTAACAATTCTGTACTAGCTGGAGCACCCTGTTCTAGAATAATATTGCTGTCAAGCATGTTAAAAAGTTTCTGTCGGCACTTAAATATAACCATTATTTAGTTTCATAATATTTCACATGTCTAAATTTGAAGTTAAATGTTCTTGTTGGGAATAGTAAAAATACTAAAAGTATATTGAGGGAGGTCTTTAAAATACAAACCACAAGTAAAACTCAGATTTTAGATTAAACATTTCTTCCATCTAATGCTCTTCCAAACACTGTAAGAAACAGGTAAGAAATGAAAAATTTAACAATCATTGTGATAATGCAAAGAAAGACAGTAGAATAGGAGAAGCTACTCAGGAAGATAATACAGTCAATCATCTGTGGCTTCAAAGACTTGCATCAGTTCTGCATTACTTGACCTGCAATAGAGCACGCAGGGAAGCACTGTATGGCTTTATAGTTTATTTTGAGAGATGCTTATGGGGTCTGAAGATTTCCCTGGATTTTGTGAATTCAAACTGTTCCACAAGTGCTTCATTGAAAGACTTGATAGCAACTCTTACCAAGTCTTCGAATGAAGCACTTGCAAAATGGTTTGAGTTCACGAAATTCAGGGATACAAGGCACTGTACGCCATTATCGTTTATTTTGAGAGATGCACATTGTGCCTGAAGACGGCATAGCGCAATGCTGAAACTGGTAGTTGTCAAAATAAAATGAAACACCTTAGTTACACGACTATTGAGAATTTCATTGCTACTGACAATTACTTAACCAGCTGATGTCCCTACAGAGAAAGTTTGGAAAGATGTGGATATATGCTTTCACATCCGTGCCACCAGGCTTTCAGATGGCCTCCTTCCGCAGCTTGGGTGTATACTGCTGATATACTTCAGAATAACATTGGGGCAATGGTGACGTCTCTTGCAGATTCATCTTCTGATGAATTCTCAAATTCACTGAAAAGTCCAACAGGTTCCTGCTTCTTTGCAGGAACCTCAGGGACAATCTCTCTGTTTTTGAACTGTGGACACTTCCTTGCAACATAATTGCTAGCTTCTTTCATAACCTCATCTTCCTTGTCACTGCCAAGAAATTTTAAACACCCACACTTAGGATTCAAAAACATTGAAAGTTTGTGCATCATTATTTCAGACGTTTTGCTTAAATATGATTTTGCTGCAGTCTTTAAAGATGTTATAAACGGAATTTCTCCCTCACTTTTTGAGCAGTTTCACCATCCACAATACACATAGATACAGTGTTGGTGCTTTGGAGGCTTCGAGATCACAGGAGGCATTTTTAAATGGTGTCAGCAAACTTGTTACATCTTCCAACATTTTTTGTCAATGGTGTCAATTAAATTGTCGTGATTTTTCTCGGACAAAATTACGAGAACTTTGAACCACACAAGTTAACTGACTCCTACATGTCTAGTTTGCTATTCCATCACCTGTCCACATCTCCATTCAACAACTTCTGCAGGTTGTTCTGAACACAGATTTTTTTAAAAGTTGTGACAACTTGACAACAATTCATTATCATTGTACATCATTCTTATCATCACTGATAGCTGCTCCAGTCGCATACTCTAGCGGAGTATTGAGGATGTTCGCTGAGCAAGTGTGTGCCATATTGACGAAGTGTTGCTACAAAGGTTGGGTTTCTGTTGGCAACAAACATGACATTTGGTACAATGCTGAGTAAACCAAACAACTTTAATATCTTAATCAGTTCATGTTTAATGTTTTCTCCAGATTTTTTAAATATCACACTCAATTTTTTCGGGTGCACATCACTAACCTCAAGCTTTCCTTATTCAGTTAATGTAATGTAATGTGCAGTCACTCCCATGTAGCTTATTTTATGCTATGAATCACTCCATAGATTGACTGAAAACATTCCCCACCTCCATAGAAACTGCTTTACACATATGGTCAGTGGTTGGTTTCCTTTAAATTTCTTGAAATGGTGGTTGGTTGTGGTAGCAATTCCTTGGCACTCAACATGCCACAACTGGCCCTCACACCAAAAAGGAACTGTGCCATATTGAAAAATCCATTTCCACAGGCAACTTCGAAAGTCAATGTGTCCTCGCTGATAAGATTGATGAGCTTTTTCCGCAGCAGTTATCTTCAAATTCGAAGGTAAATCAGGAAATTTTACGTCTTTATTTAGTATTTAAAAAGTAATTATACACTTCTGTCCAGCCTCTCACAAATTTTAGTGAATCTGAAGTTGGAGATTTGTTTCCAGTGTAAGAATACATTTGTTTACATGCAAAACAGGCCACTGTATCTTATTTTCTCCTCGTTACCAAATACACAACCAAATTTCTTCCCAGTCAAAGTTTTCAAATCTGGTTTCTCTTAATAAAGCGATGCACCTTGTTTCAGCTTACATGAAATTATGTCCATGTTGTTAATTTTATTAAAGCACTTGCACTAATGTTTACTCTGAAACAGTCATTATGTGGTCACTCAATGACAAAGAATTAACTGAAGGCAGAGAAACTTGGCAACTCAACACCTCACAAGTAGCCAGTGGCCAGGCTTGTCACTCAGAATGTGCTTCACAAACCACATTAAAGATAATACTGTAGCAATACGTTTTCACTAGCTACAGTTCTCTTGGTGAGAAGGGGAGCAGACAAGGGAGGGCAGCTGAAGTAGTTGTAGCCAGAAAGTGAGAATGGAAACAGACTTCCAATCTGTCTGAGAATGGCCACTCATTTCAAGCTAACGTTACAATAGTCGTACGGTGCCGATTCGTGGAATCTTGTTCAGCGACCATAGGTAACAGTTTGACAAAAGGCATATGATACGACTGATAGTGTCCTTTAATTTTTAGTTAGAAATGAAGTATTATGTGGGATATCCACAGATAATGCAAGGATATCCACAATGAAATGTGTTTTTATCCTAAAGGAACAATTAATGCGGATTTGAGGATCTGTGCAGACCTATCTATGGCTCATGTAGACCCTGGGTATAAACAAACCTACAGCTTCAGGATTATGGTGTGTAAAAATTCAAATGATTCTCTAGAATGGATATTTTATGTTCTCTTAGAAGGGGACCTTACATAGCACCCCTCTTTGATTTTCTTCATACTTGTATCATTTGAATGTCAATGCCTGGACATCACTTTCCTAAAGCAAAATGGTAAAATTTTCGGAGGATTTGAAAAAATCTTTTTTGAAGATTTGACAATCTCCGATTATGGTTAACTACAAAGCACACCACAATAAATAGAACAACAGCCAGTAATGGAGAGGATAGTAATTGCTTTGCCACTGGCTCGAATCTTGCTAGCGACAAACACTTTTTTACTTTGATTTCAGTTCCATATTAGTTAACCGTAAATATAAATTATCATATTGTATCATAATTGAGGAGCATCATTTGAAATCATATAATGTCAAAATAACTAAATTTTCCAGAAGATATTTGAAAACGTGAAGTTGTGTTTGAGATCTACTTCAGGGAACATGAAAAATTGAATTGTATTTGCAATTTTGCTCTCCAAATTTTCAGGAAAACGTATTGGACTTAATATGCTTTGATCAAATATTTTGTAAAACATACAAATATTACACAAAATTACTGAGGTAAATATGTAACTAAGCATTTATTTTTGCTGTTATATAGTAGTATTACCTGATCATACAAAATTAAAGTTTTACAAAAAAATTCTGATGTATAGTGTGTCCGTAAGTTCCTTTTTGCTGCCAATTTACTTTGAATACCATTTTATTACACAATAAATATATTAATTTGTTACAGGCCGCCTCCTTACAAGCTGCCATACAAACTTCTTCCTCACTGCCAATTACGATAGGAAGTGCATCGGTAATGTTAGCAGAGAAATCTTAAGCTTCTATGCTTATCCAATCATCACCAAAATGCTTACCTACTAAATTCTTCACATCAGCTTTGTTCGCTTCATTTGTTCTACAGCATGATGAAATTACTCACTGTTCAGCAACATGGTACTTTTCTTTCTTTTAAGCTGACTCCCATTTTTATTCTGACCTTAACATTTTCATCTTTGACTGACTTGTGTAAAATAATTTGTTTCATGCCACTGATACCATCCATCTTTTTAAAATATTCACAGATTGCTTTGTTGTCCCTCACACTCCAATCCTCATCTAAAATGTGAACTGTCCCTATGGATTTATAAACTCTGGTAATCTTTGGCAGAGGATCAAACTGTGACTTAGACCACTTTGATTTTATCACAATCTTGAGAGAGAAAATGGCAAAAGAACAGGAAAGCTGATGAAATGGAATACTGACAAATTGAAAATACCTGATGAAGTGGAACAATACCACGTAAATGAGGGAAAAGTTCTATGAATATGGTATAGATCTGCATTTCCTATTCATTGATTTCAAACAAGCCTTTGACAGCATAAACTGGCAAGAACTATACAGAGTACTTGAGGAAATTGGTATATGCGCTAAACTAATAAGATTAATCAGAATGACGACAAGAGCAAAAGTAAAGGTTCTTAGCAGAACAAGTGAAAGCTTTGGCTTTATAAAAGGTGTGAAGCAAGGTGATTAGTCTCTCCACTGTCCTATTCAATATAACCCGGAATAGTCTCAGTATAAACCTGCATTGTGTAGTAAATAAAATCAACAAAAGAGGCACCATACTTACGAAAACTAGCCAGATACAGGCATACACTAATGACATTACTATAGCAGGAAGAAATGTCAATACACTCCAAGAAACATACAGGGCAATGGAAACAGAAGACCTAAAAATTGGCCTCATAGTAAATGAAAACAAAACAAAATATATGGTAATGTCACAATCTGAGGCCAGAAGGACCCCTCAAGACACAAACATCAATTGGGAATGCTTCAAAGGACTGTCCTACTTTAATTACTTGGGAACAAATGATAATGATATCATAAAGACTATACGGGATAGAATACAAGTAGGAAAGAGAGCTTACTTTGCAAATATCCAACTTTTGAGAAATAGCTTTGTTACACGAAAACAAAACTCCTGATATATAACTCCCTAATCTTCCCAGTTATCACATAACATGTCAGGGGTATAGACGTTGACAGAACATGACAAACATGTACTAAGAACCTCTGAGTGGAAAATACTACACAACCCCCCCCCCCTCCCAATAAGGAAAGAAGGCTGGAGAATACACTACAGTGCCGAGTTACATGGTAGGAATATAGGAATACAATTACATGGAAGGGATATAGTGAAATTTGTGAACTCCAAAGGGGATATCCTGGCCAATAAATGCCATATGATCATTTCA
The DNA here is from genome assembly GCF_021461395.2 of Schistocerca americana. Taxonomy (NCBI): domain Eukaryota; kingdom Metazoa; phylum Arthropoda; class Insecta; order Orthoptera; family Acrididae; genus Schistocerca; species Schistocerca americana. Next base: position 568,928,474 of record NC_060120.1, read on the forward strand.
TTGTGAAATCACATTGAATACAATGGCTAGGACACGCGGAGAGAATGGCAGAAGATCGAATTCCAAAGACAATGATGAAAGATGTGATTCATTCATCTAGGCAAAAACCGAGACCTAGAAGAATGGATTGATGACGTGATAGCAGATCTCACCACTCGGGAGTCAGTGGTTTGAAAAGAGCAGCAAACAACCGAGATATGTGGAAGAAGCTTGTTGAAGCCAAGGTTCATCCAGGGCAGTAGCACTACTGGAGAAGAAGATGGTAATCTTTGCGTGTCAGTAACTCAGATTTCTTTTGAAAATGTTTTTCCAAAACTCCAAAGATTCTGTCAGCAGTCAAAAGTGAGTGGCCTCGTACTGGAAAAAGATCAGTGTTATGTTCATAAGCTGCTGAGGAGCTTTTTTAAGTAGAGAGGAAGTCCAAGCACATACCACACGATCATTTTTATTTTGCCCTCCACAGTCATCTGCCAAAAGCCTCAAGCTATCATTCTCAACAGGGATTTTAAACTTTTCCAGAAAATCACAGGGACCTCAAGCAATCCCAACAGAACTTCTGCCAACTTTATTTTCTGTCCACACATAGAAGTGTGAATTTTTATTATCTGTGTCTTTTACACAGAGAGTGTGATAGTTTATTTGTTGTGAATGATATGCCTCACTGATCAACATCTTTTGGAAGGACCTGTATCTGCTGCATATCAGGGCATAGGGTTGTTGAATTCTAGGGCTACTCCTTCATAAGTCGATGAAAGTCTCTGCTCTTAATCTAGAAGCACCCAAGTTAGTCAGAATTTGTGACTTAATTTTGGGCAGCTGTAAAAAGTCTACGAGACATTTTAAGGCTGTAGCTACAAGTATCCGAGGTATGTGTTCCAAAACAACAATTTTGAACAACTTACTGATATTTAGTTCTGAAAAAAAAAAAAAAAAAAAAAAAAAGTACAATTGTTGCTTTTCTCTAACCTTTACGCTAGAGATGAAACTAATAATCTTCTCTCTCTTTGCTGCAAACTTCTCTTTCTTGTGGTCACTCCCTGTGTATTCTTTACATCTTTCACCACCCGTTAACTGAGTTAGCAATAATATTTAGATTACTCTACACAAATCCAAACAGCTCCGCAAAAATTTTTGCATGCACTCGTTCCAAATCTCTATTTACTGGAATGTGATACTTAACGATCATTGCTATACATTTCCTGTCAATTCTGAATGCTTTATTTTTTGGCATTTAGTAGAAAATATGCTAGTATATTACAGCAATGAAAATGACTTTCTCTGTGCTGGAATACTGGTGTGAACAACACAATCACGAGATAACTGTCATTACTGAACACACAGCATTGTTGAGAAAAGTACACTAGTTGTCAGTATAGCCAACTGAGCTGCTTCATGTAGAATAGATGTTGGACACAATATCATTTGAAGCACACACTATAGAAGGCTAAATACGATCTGAAATAAATGCTAGTTTTCAGAGACTATTTACACTGCCAGTGACTCTGATGTGTTACATTCTGACTTCACAGCACAAAAGAATGGTATGGTGGACATAATACAATTTCAAATGGTGCTCCTCAATTTTTTAATAATAATAGTAGCTATTTTTAATTACTGGTCATGTGACAAAATTTTGTACAGACATTTGAAATGGCTCATTGTCAAATGACAAAAAATATATAGCCTAAGTAAATCAATAATACAGTTCAATCTCTAAAAACTTAGAAAGTACTTCCTTTTCTATCTTTCACATTTCTGTACCAAATTTTCACTGATTGTGAATTTGTTTTCATGCAATTGGTTATTAAAAACGAAAACATGTCATCTTTTATTAAAATAAAATTCAATATACATTAATTTCTATTTGTTAAGAAATATTGAATTATAAAAAGGGTGCTACTAGTGAGGTTTGAATGACCAGCTATACAATTACAAGATTCCTACAATACCTACCCAGGCCGTGGCTGATTATTTTTAATCAGGTGAAAATGTTTTGTACTTGGTTCAGAAGTCTTCTGATTTTTTCTCAGAGTATGTGTTGAACTGCTCTAGAAAACTGAAGCCCGGGTGCTGAGTTTCAAACCTTTCGGAACACAACTAACATGCATTACCTTCTTATGAAGAAATTAATGTGCATTTTTTTCGGTGGCTTATTCATTATGTCTCTTACACACGTTCTTACAAATGTTTCCATAAAGTTTTGCTGTTGTACGATCATGCATGTGTCTCAGGCAGCAAAAATTTAATTACAACCACACTGTATGTACAAAGCTAACTACTACTCTTGTTTGAAAAATAATGTTCAATGGTAATACTTTAACAACAAAGTTACTCTACATAGATTTAAAACATCTTATTTGTTTTTGAAAATACCACACTAGATATACAATCTGCATTAGCTTATCAGGCACCGGCATTCTCTATCAATTTTAAAAATTTCAAAATAAATGTGTGGCTCATAGCAATAACAAACCAGCACTGAATATGACATGAATTTGCTTCTTGTTGCAATACTAAAGGAAGCAAAGAGAAAAGCAGACCCACAGTTTTTCACAGCAGAGGAAAGAGCTGGAAACTATGCATACGCACTCGGAAACATGCAGCCACAATGACAAACATTCCCTCGTTACGTGTGTTTATCAAAGTAACTTAGTGGCTGCTCCTAATTCTCCTGTAAACATTAGTTTACTAACAGTTTCATCAGCAAATCTGTAACTTATCAGCTATTGTTACTCTTAAAAATTCCATCATTACCATCATCCATCACTGTTCCATGCCATAGCGCAATAACCTTAAGTACATGAGAAATCATCATAGGAACAACCTTTGAATTTTTGTCACAGAAATTATTAATCCATTTTGACAACAACTTCAAGCATGATACTGTGAGAAAGTCAGCGAAGCACTACTTTACACTGAAATTAGTAGAAAGGAACTGAAGCTGCAATATTCAACACTGATCTCCAACACGTGCATATTCAAATATGGATCGGTATTTATATACTTTCTTAAAATCTGATTTGAGCAACTGGCAAATGTACAGTTATGCGACATATTCTTGTGTGTATGTTACACTCCATCATCAAACATGCAGTGGCAAACAGGGATGCCTGATAACCCATCTACAATAAAGAAGATTCTCGTGTCCGCCAGTGTGCTCGAGGTGGTTGTGATCAAACATCAAATAATACAATAATGGAACAGATTTTTGCAAATTTCCTTATGCAACTCCACACCAACAGTTTCCAAAGCAGACTATAAAGAGTGATTTGTAACAAAATGACTCAGCAAATTCTTTCAATGAATAAGTCAAACTCCTATTTCTTTAGTCTTTCACATTTCTCAAAGCTTTCCCCAACTTCTTCAGTAAACTAAATTTTCTCGAGACTTTTTAGATTTTCCAGGTACATTGCCAACCTACAGAATGAGGAAATAAAATACAACAGAGCTTGATTGCTGGAAAGAACACATGTCAATGTATGAAAAACAAATGAAAGGGAAATCTGAAAAAATAAGAAAGGTACGAACAGGTCACTTACACCATTTTATAAGTTGCTGTTCTTTCCCGACATTTGACAGTAGAAGAATCAACAATTTTCTATATCATTTGATATCACTCGTCAGCATTCATTTCCATTCATCTTCCAGACACACAAGAGCAGTTAGAAACTGAGGACTAAACTTTCTTTCAACCATTACTTTATCTGTATTGTATGGCGCTTTTATTTACATGTATGAAACTTGTGTTGATTGTTTCATAATGACAGCAGTTGTATACAGATTTCTCATTTGGAAGACATGTACAAGATATTTGTAAAATAAATTATATTTGCCACAACTGCTCACATTTAACCATGAGTCATTGTGTCCGGGGCCAGTTTAAGGCCCAAGTGACATAACTCGCTACTGGAAGTGGCATACACTGAGGAGTGCCAGAGGTGGCACAATTATACAACTGCTTTACAGTATGTATCACAATTAGTGGCAATATTTAGGGCCACCAAGCTGAGAGGCATCAGGGCCACCTACATGCAAAAAGTACATGATTTATCACAATTGGAACGAAAACTGACATGTGTGAAAGTGTATGAGGGGGAAAGTGGGGAGAAGGTGTCAAAAGATAAAATGCTTGTATGGAAAAATGTTCAAGCCAACCCTGAATGTACTAAAAATATACTAGAATTGGATACTTTATTTGCCATGATGACAATGAATCTACATCAAGTGGAAGCTAGGATGAAAGTAAATGCTGTGGAAACAAGTTGTAAGTAGCTTCCAAGTTTAGTAAATACAGTGCACAGGTTTCACAGTAATAAAAGACAGACTTACTCTGTAGTATACACCAACATGACCTTCTTCCAGCTTATGCAGGGAGAAGTTCACAATAATTATAAGCAGGATCACAAGCCCAGCAACAAATCCTACAGTTTCTGCCATGTCTTCATATGTTCTAGAAACAAATACGAAAAATATAAAGTAGTATAACAGAAGTATTACAGAAAACTTCACTTAAGAATCTAGTAATATTAGAACTCGAAATTTAACAAATACAATTAATTTTGATACAAATGGAAATAAGTAAGGTTTTTATAACACACTCCTTCATTCACCAAGTGAGGGTTGAGAGGTTTTGCACATATTATAACAAAGAACTGAGCTGTTATCACATGAACAAGACAGTAGAAACTTCTAATGTCATTAAATACCTTGAACTGTGGATACCAGGTAACCTAAAATGGATCGAACATGTGAACTATAAACATAATAAGAGTTGAATATTGTGTGTTGCTGTGTCAAAATTCTAACAGGATGCATAAAACAGCAATTTATAAAAAAATGTGTACTGTGGGCAGATGGAATCATCGTTAAGATTGTTTAAATATGTCAGAGACCACATACATTAATGAGGGAAGACATCTGCTTAATTTAACATAAATCAGGATGAGCACACAAACAACACTAGATACATGGAGAAAGAGAAAAAAAAAAGCGCAAAAAATGACCACTGCAAGCAGGAATAATGCTTTGCAACAAATTACTTGCCCATATTAAAACAATATAAAATATTCCAAAACAACTCTAACTATACATTCCAAATAAGTTAAGCAACCTAGTCAATGAAAGAAAGCTCTGTAAATTGGTGACATTCCATTAATTATGATATTTTAAATTTTTTGAAATTATTTTTTGTTTCACTGCGAGCAAAACTAAATTCCCCCCCCCCATCTCTCTCTCTCTCTCTCTCTCTCTCTCTCTCTCTCTCTCTCTCTGTGTGTGTGTGTGTGTGTGTGTGTGTGTGTGTGTGTGTGTGTGTGTGTGTGTGTTTTTCTGGTAATGGTCAAATACTGGTAGCTATTCAATTAACAGATAATACTCTTTGTAGATCTTCACAAATCACTCTGCCAAAATGCATTCTCTAAGTCCCTAGGAAACTTCCACCCATATATATATGTATATATATTGTATCATATTTCACTGTAGCTATGTAGGTCTATAAAAATATGAAAGAGGCACATGTCATACCAAAATGTGAAGTAGAAATTACATTCCTTTACGATAAGCTGATGGATACAGATGTCTATAAATTTTTACCCAATTGTTGGTCCCTTTATTAGTGTTACTGGATACATCATGGTATAAATAGACGATTTGTAAAAACATCTGTTGTTTAACGGGCTATACAAACAAAGTGCTGTGTCAGACAGTTATGACGGAAACATGTAATACTGTGTATATACGAATTGCTTTCCTGATTCACACAAATTAAATTCATACAGTTGTACACACATTAAATAAGGAGCATTGTGATCTTCCAAAAAACATTACTAACTGCTTCTGATACGAATGCTGGCACCCAACTGTGAATACTAAAAGCACAATATATTTACCATGTATATAGCTGATGGTCATTAACTCAACCTGACTTTATTTACGTTGTGAAACGGTTGTTGCACAACACAATCCTGATGATGTACAAATCTTCGGCCTTAGAACGGAACTGATTACACATCGGTTTCATTTAACACTTCCAAAGCTATTTTCATTTTACTACCGACATATCTGCACTCCACTGGTCTACTGAATCAACTGATTACGAGTTACTTGAATTTAATTTTCAACCAGTGACGACTGAAGTAGCAGCAATTCTTTGCTGTGTCACTCACCACAGAATCTTTCTTATACAGGAATATTGTAATTACTTAATGTTTACATGTACTTACCAGTAAAAAAGATTAGTCACAGCAGGTATGGCACTGAAGCAGGTTTTTGGCTGGTGTCACACATACGAATTTATCAGGTACTTGATTTTATTTTGGAATTACGATTTGTGCACGACCTCCAACCTGCCAGCATTCTTGTGGCTGGCAGCAAAAACAACGCTGAAGGCCGATTAACCAATCGATTGTAATTACCGATAACTTAATTGAACCGGCACTGCACTTGTAAGTGCCTGTCTATAATACCCCCACACAAAGATGTTCACCTGCCACTCCCACGGTGTACTCCCCCCCACTTCTCATAACATTACAGCACAGATGGTAATGTGAATAGTACACCATAGTGTATGCTGTTAAGGGTGCCAAAGTTGTTGCTCATTAATTTTAATGCCTGCGGAAACGCGGCTTTAGAGCACGGTACAACATTCGGCAAATACTATTTTAAGTGCATTTATGTGTGGAAACAATCTTTCAAGAAGGATTAAGTGATTATCATGACTCGCTGCGCCACAAAATTTCTACCTAAGCTCTACAGTTTTTTGGTGTATATTGATCCTGAAACAGATCGACAAACAACTGTTCTCTCGATCCCACATATTAGCAGAACGGGTAACAACTACTGGAAAATCAGCTACTGAACTTAGCGGACATTTAAGAAGGAACAGTGCAAATACGCCAATGACTACGTGAATATTGGTGACATGATCCGCCCCAAAGAGTTACGATGTACCTTACTTTCAAATGGTGTTTGATTCTGTAAGTAACAAATTTCTCCAGCAGATTTCAGAAACAAATGCATCAGAGGACTGTCATCTGACATACTGACTGAAGCGTCTTATCTTGAAGGAAGAGTACCGGTAAGAAAAAGCCGCAGAAAACTAAGCGGTAATTCGAGTGAATAGCTATCTGAAGTATTAATTAGTATTGCGAGATGTTACTTAACATTCTGGTCGTATCTCTACAGCAGCCTATAAAGGGGATTGCTTACAAAACACCCGTGGAACCTATTCTATTATATTGCTTAAGCGTGTCATACCAATATATTGTAGGATATTGACCTCATACGATGAAACTCGAGCGTGTCATACGATACTCATATATTGTAGGACTTATACGACGAAAAGCTGTATGGACGGTCGAGTGTTTGTCTGACTCGCGGAAGTGGTAAAAACTTGAATTGTCTAAGGCTTGAGGCCAGAAGCAATCTATTTCAGGAAAGCCTACTTGCAAATTTTCAAGAACCTATATTAAGTGACAAATGTAGATACATATGCCTACTGCTGCCTCTGCGGATCATTCTCGCCAGGATGGCTACATCGACCGTGGTTTTACCGATCCTTTTGGAAGTGCGACCAAGAAGCGTAGGTTTTCCGACCAGAACTTCCCCCATTGCTAATTTACGCCAGTCGTACACCAGCAACGGATGTGTTGTCACCCGTCAATCGTACAATGCCGACAGCATAGACGCCTCGTAAAATTGTAAGACATTCCAGGCAGCAGTTGACTGTAGAGTGTCTTTGAAGCAGTTCCGTACACATGATGTCGAAAATGGAAAAAAATCGAGTATTGTGCAGTGATTAAATCTTCGTAAAAGAAGCTATTCTCAGCATCACTCCTGACATGCTGCATAACAATTTCACATGACTCTCCTGGAGAAGGACTGTGGCCGCCATACAAATTTAGGAGCCACAAATGAAATTAGGTCGCTGTTAAAACTTTCGTCAGGTGGGCAAGAATGTGACTGCTCAGTTGCAATTTTTAAATGGCATCGGCCCTTACTCCATTCTAAATTCACACACAACCCTTTGGTACACTCTTCACATCTCCAGGCCAACTGGTAGTGATGACTTGCTTGAGAAGAGATGGGTTCCCTTTCGTTGTTGTAATTATTTCCATTATTCACAGTGTGTAGACCTTAATCAGCTTAGGCCTATGAAACTATATGGAGACAAAGGCTGTAGGCGGGAGACTGCTGTGTGCAGATGCAAGCCAAATTGGTGGCATTTCATTCTCAGCTCCAGACTACAGCTTGAGGCTGCAGTGGATGGGCAAAACTGTTGCAGGCTGGCCATAGTGATCCAAAGGATGTCCAGCACGACCCACGAGTCTGCCAATTGGTCTGTACCAGTGGACAGTCCAGTCACTGCTTGCATTGAGGTTGACCCCTCACCCATGGTCAAGTGGGAGGTCGTCTCGGGGTGTGTCAGGTGATGAAAGACTTTCTGGGGACCGATCATAAGGGCTCTCCATTTAGTCTGGCAAACAGGTTCCAGATGCTGTCTATGGCTGACACTGTCCCTCAGACAGATTCAGTCACTTGTCCTGTTTCAGAGAAAACCTCTTGAGTCTGCAAGGTCCAGGCAGTTACAGAGGGTGGGATATGGCTGCTAAGGAGGGGAGGAAAGCCAATGGTCACTTCATGTGCATACCAGATGGATTCATTCCAGACGTGGAATGGGTCTTCCCGGTTGCCATTAAGAGCACAAAGTGCAGCCAACTGCAAGTTGGTGGCTCATGATGGTATCAATGATGATGTTGCTTTGGACCAGAAGAGATTCTCTCTTGTTTCAGGTGGCTATCAGAAGTGGTAAAGGCTGCCAGTTTAGCTTGGAAGATGAAAGCAGAGCTCACGAATTGCAGCAGTCGACAGGACCAACTGTGGACCTCTTGCATAGAGCCAGAGTGGAGGGTCTGAATCAGAGGCTCAGACAGTCCTGTAACTGTGTAGGCCGTGGATTCCTCGACTTGCGTCATAGGGTGATGGGTTTTCAGGTTCAGATAAATAGGTCGAGAGTCCACTACATGCTGTGTGGCGTGGACTGGGAGGTTTTTAGATTAGAGGGCTTATAGAAAACACAAAAAAAGGCTTCAGTATCAAAGGGGGCAGGTCGAACACAGGAAGAACGTAGATGTAGGAACCATTCGTATACACATGGTAACAATCAGCATTGTAGTTGTAAATTGTCATAGTAGTTTTGGGAAAGTACTAGAGTTAATAGAAAGCACCGATGCTCAAACTGTTATCGACACTGGAAGGTGGCTAAAGTTCAGCTGAAATAGAAGGACCTAATGGTATTCAGAGATACAGTTGGCAAAGGTGTGTTTGCTGCTTTTAGAAGTAGTTTATCTTGTAGTGAAATTGAAGAATATAGTTTCTGTTAGTTAATATGGGTAGAGGTCATTTTTGGCGGCTGGAATAAAATACTATTCGAACCTTTTACCCACCTCCCAACTCAGATGATAGAATTTCTGAAAGTTTGATAAACATTTTATTTTCATCTGTTATTACTTCATGTTGTAATTTCATGTACTGACACGTTCCATGACCTTGGAGATTTGTTCCTCAGTTTGGTCCTACGGAACTTAATGTGTAAATAAATAAATAAATAAATAAAATAAAACACGTACCTGACACACACTATTATAGTTGGTGATGACTTCCATTTTTCCCTCGATATATTGGCGAAAATACATGTTTACATCTGGAGGTATGCATAAAACATCTTCCAAAATTGTGCTAAACGCATTCTCTGAAAATTAATTCGGGCATTTAGTTCATGAGTCCTCTTGAATAGTAGACTGTTATGAAAACACACTTGACCTCTTAGCAACAAATAATCTAGAGTTAATAACGAGCATCAAAACGGATATAGCAACGCCCAAAAAATGCAGGCACACCAGAAACCACCGACAAAATGGATGATATGATTTTAAAAGATCGACATAAAAAGGTTTGTGAAATTGCTAATGCTCTAAGGATAGGTGGAGTGCATTACAATCGCTGTTATAAAATGGCATCACGCGACGAGAAGGCACAGTGTGTTTTGTGGTATTACAAGACAATAAGGGAGAGAAGCACTATTATTGTTGCATGGTACCAGGAGTTTAAACAGGCCAGCAGTATGTTGGATGTTCTGTGAATAGGGAAGCCTTCAGTCAGTAAACGAAGTGTCAGATGTGCGCAACAGAAGTACTTCCAAATCTACCCAACATGCATTTCACGAATTAGGAATGCCTAGCGCCACAGTAGGAAGAATTCTACATGTAAGATTCAAATGACAGAACTTCTTGAGTAACTTTTGTGGGTGAGAGTTTGGCACCAGCAAAAATTATCTTTACCGAATTTGTTTTTTCAGATGGGACCACATTCCACGTATCAGGAAAAGTTAACAAGCGCATGTTGTGAGAAACACGCAGTATACAATAATGACATCACAGCATAGTCTGGGAAAATGTTATTCTAGTGGCACCAAATCTAGTGAGAGGACCTGTGTCCAAAAGTACCTGAAAGATCTGACAGCATCGCACTGGCGTATATGCCAGCATTAAAGCAATGTCACTCCACTGTATTGTTACGTTGATTGCCATCATGTGCTGCTGAGACCTACAATTAATTTAGTGCTTAGAAGCACCTGTATTATTCATCAGTCATACGCTGTCGCCTTCCATTCGAGAACCCTCATGTCTCAGGCAATGTTCTCTGAATTATTTATAAAAAAAGACATTATTGGAGTACTACCTTTGCTTTTACAATGTATGTGTATGCAAGTGTTATAAGGTAGCATATTTGTAGAATGCTAGCTGAGCAGTGTATTATTATTTTGCGAACACACTGTGGCGATGTGCAAATGCGTAAAAATGGTGTATGACATGTGTAAATACACCACCTAAAATGTGTAACGAATAATGTATTTTCAAAAACACCTCGACAGTTAAGAACTGATACATCACTACTACCTGAGCAGTCTGCTGAGTGAGGTAACACATTGACACTGCAGGCTCCAACAAGCCAAGACGATGTGTAAATATGCAAAGATAGAAACGAATTTTGATCCCTCCACACACAATGAATTGCAATATCTGTCAGTAAGTACACGCCCATCTTTAATTATTATTATTTGTGGCAGGAAATACGTTTTTGCTAAAAAAAAAATGCTAAGCTTGGCAGACAAGCACATAAGAAGACTGACAGTCTGAATGTATTTAATGAGGACTGTTCTTGATAACTCACAATACACCCTCAAATTAAATGACACCGGCCTACTAAAGGTTATGCAACAACAACTCTCCACAATGTGAGACCCGAGTTTCTTCTGGCGTATACAACTTTCAAATAACTTCCGGGAATTCAGCCACGTAACACTTTCAGCGACCGCCGATATTTCGGCAGGAGAACACCCCGCCATTTTCAAGGCAAACTGCAACGGACAGGCGGCGTACATGCAAATTTAAAACCTCGGTTCTCGCCTCTCGGACTGAAGCAGGAAAGATAACACACACACTGAACACTAGTGCCACCAAAGATGACCAAAGTCAGAGCTATCGATAGTGAGACTATGAATTCGCAGGTGAGGTAGTATTGACTCTGTCCCTCTGTTTTTTGACAAGGGAGAGAGCCCGATTCCAAACAGAGTTTAAACGGAAACCTCCATCCCTGTTAACGAGGTTGCTCGCTAATTTAATCTCAACTGCCTCCCTAATAACACTGTCCCAATAGCCGGACGTGTATGCCAATATCTCGGTGTTATTATATAACATGAGGCGACCAGTATCCAAGCAATGTTCGGCAATAGCAGATCTACTTGGCTGCTGTAATCATGTGTGACGTTTATGCCCAGTACACCGGTCCTCCATGGTCCTGATAGTTTGACCTACGTATTGCATGCCGCAGCTACAAGGAATACGATATACACCCGCCTTACGCAGTCCGAGATCATCCTTAACGGAACTCAAAAGTGCTCTCATTTTAGATGGAGGTTGAAAGACACATTTCACATCGTATTTCCATAAAATACGACCGATCTTGTTGGACGTGTTTCCTACGTAAGGCAAAACGGCAGTAGACTTAGGTGTTGACTCAGAATTATCATCAGTCACCCGATGTACAGTTGGTCGATAGCGTAACACACGTTCAATTTGTCTATCACTATAACCATTTTGACGAAATGTAACTTCAAGATGGAACAGCTCAGCTGGCAAAGTCTCAGCGCCAGAAACGACATGTGCCCTGTGTACCAGGGTACGAAGTACGCCTTCACGCTGAGCCGGATGGTGACAACTATTAGCCTGTAAGTACAAGTCGGTGTGAGTACGTTTCCTGTAGGCTGCATGTCCCAATGATCTATCATCCTTCCTCCTAACCAACACGTCAAGAAAGGGAAAGCAACCATCCTCTTTCACCTCCATCGTAAAACGAATGTTCGGGTGGATCGAGTTCAGATGTTCTAGAAAGACATTCAAATTCTCCCTACCATGAGGCCAAACAACGAAGGTAACATCAACGTATCTAAAGAAACAGGTGGGTTTCAAAGGCGCTGACTCCAATGCACGTTCGTCGAAGTCTTCCATAAACAAATTTGCGATCACAGGAGACAACGGACTACCCATCGCAACTCCATCTGTCTGCTCGTAATACTGGTCATTAAATAAAAAGTAAGTGGATGTCAACACATGCCGAAAGAGATTAGTTAATTCCGCACCAAACCTTGCCTCAATTAACCGCAACGAATCAGACAGAGGAACACGAGTGAAGAGAGAGACCATATCGAAACTCACTAAAATATCAGTCATTCAACCTCAGCCCCTCCAAACGACGTAAAAAATCAGCTGAGTTCCTGATATGATGTTCACACCGACCTACTTGTGGACTCAACAGAGAAGCAAGATGCTTGGCTACACGATTATGTCGGAGCGCCGTGTTACTCACTATAGGACGGAAAGGAACCCCTTTCTTGTGAACCTTCGGAAGGCCATATAACCTAGGAGGAAAAGCACTATAGGTGTTAAGACTCTTGATAGTGGCCTGCGACAAACTACTTTTCTTCAGGACGCTGTTGGTCTTTCTCTCAACACTTTTTGTGGGGTCAACATAGATTCTGCGATACGCTGAATCAGATAGTAAACGTTGCATCTTTTGTACATAATCATGTTTATTTAAAAGAATGGTGGCATTGCCCTTGTCCGCAGGTAAAATAACAATACTAGGATCAACTTTGAGAGAGCGTAAAGCAGCTCTGTCTGCTGCTGTTACATTACTCATGGGTATCTACCCCGGGCGGCAATTTCAGGGGGAGGGGGGGGGAGCACCAAATTAATGTTCTTAAGGAAAATAACCTTGTTTCACAAAGCGCCTAGCATCCAGCCCACGTTGGTCTATCGATTACTCATATGATTTTGAAACGCTTCCCGCCCGGTTTTTGAACAAATTTTAAGTTGAATTCTGAATGAATCATACGTTGATTTTTGAATGCGTGCATAGCGTGCGTGATGTCTCTGGCAGGGGAATCTCCGTTGCATCTAGAAATAAACTTTCCTGCAGACAAAAGGGGACGAAGCTATACGAGCTGAGCGGAATAAAGCCGAATGGGTGAATGCCAATCGCTGTTTATGTGGTTGACTGGGTTTGCGAATGATCAACGTTGTTATACTTACTAGCGAAATCCATAGATTCAGACTACCAGAGTGGAAACAAACGAATATCAGGAATAAACAGGTAAAAAAGATCACGTATTATATTCTCGGTGTATCCAAGAAAATGAAATGTTGACAGAAATTTTTTGGCCAGACCGCTACATTAGTAAGGGCCAGTTGTACAGTTCCAGGCTAGCAGCCAAAGCTCTGTGTACAGAGCAGCAGCTAGCTAAAGCTCTGTATACACCTTTCTGACAGTCAAGCATTAATCGCCTTGCAGAACAATGAAATTATTTTTGTCGGTTTGCTAAAGAAATTTGGCTTTTATTAATCTTTTCCGCTCAGGCAGTCAATTTATTCGAAACGAAGTTTTTAATTCCACACTATTGGCTACTTTCAACTGTTCGCTACATTTCAAGTGTACGTTTTCATCTTCTAGCACATATGGCATTATGCCATAATAAAGAACCAAACATGAGATAATGCAGTACTGGTACTCCAAGAAAATTTACATCCAAAACTGGGCATACGAATGGGTTTGTCCCCCACCCCATAGATCCGGGCCTGTTGCGCAAGCGTGAATCTGGTAGCTTAGCCGCGCCAGTAAAATTTCTGGTTATCATCTGGCTGCCTGCTGCTATTGCTTACACAGCTTCTGTGCGGGAGAATGTACTTCTCGTACATAACTCTACTGCGCATGCGCATGAGATCGCTCACACCTACTCAAACGAACCTGATGTAAGCAGTTGTGACGTCACGCTCATCGGGGGCAATTTGTTGTTATGAAGCATTATATAGTCTTCCCAAGGCCTTTGAAACATTTTACTGTTGGCAGACGCTTGTATGAGCACTGTGTTTTGTTGTTGTATATGGGCGCATTTCCTTTGCAACTTAAGTTTGATTTTCGTCTTTTTTCTCTCGTTCATGTTTTATTGCTACAGTATTATTCTGCAGTAGCGAGATACAGTAATATCCTTTGTTAGAATATTGGTTCTTACCAGTCATAGTTACAAAAATTTAACTGAAAACTAAAACAATGAAAAATTCAAAGAATTCTAAAAAATTCCCGGTTTTTTTTTCCGGTTTTCTGCCGGATGAAAAAATTCCCGGGTTTGTTCCGGTTCGTGTAAACCCCGTGTTAAATATGTAGTACTACTGTTACTCATCCACAGAACTTGAGACGTCACAAGCAATCAATTGCACAACAGTTCAATGATTCTACTGTTATTATAAAACTGTCCATATGATATGAAAGTCTTAAAATTATAAAATAAGATTCAAAAGTGTAACTGTAAAGAGGTAAAATGTGCATTTTATTCATTTTGATAGATAAGTCAGTTACATTCATTTCAAAAATAAAAATATTTACACTACTGTTACAAAGTATTAGATGCCCTTGATTACAATGGTGTCCTTTTGTTAGTTACACATCACCAAGCTGAAATGTATACGCATTTATTTGTGTGTGTGTGTGTGTGTGTGTGTCGGGGGGGGGGGGGGGGGGGCGCAGGAGGCGCTAGTGACAATGACTAGCAACATGTGATCTCATATTGTCGATTATTGTCTCAGAAAGTGTTCTGTGTTATCTGAGCTTAGGCGTTCGCTAGCTCTGGTCTGAAAGTATTGCTGGATTTTTAAAAAAATTTCTTCCTATGTTCGTGTGTCCATTTACTGTCACGGTGAAAATTCATGAATTAGCCCCTACAAAGGAAAAGTGCTCCGAGGTTTTACACAACGAAGACCTAAACAGCACTGAGATTGCGTAGAAATTAAAGTGTTCGCTGTCAACTGTGAGTCGAAATCTGCAGAAGCTGATGGCCAAAGTAAATATGGAAAATTTACCACAAACCAAGCACCTATACATTTCTTCATCCTGGGAGGACAGAATAATTCGTCGACGATGTAGGAAAAACAGGGATGCTACTTAAGCTGAGCTGGCAAAAGCATGCAAAGAGGCAATACGAGTATATTCCAGCTCACCAGTTGTTAGGAAAACACACACTGCAATGGGTATGAAGGCAAGAGTTGCCAAGAAGAAGCGATTTTTAACTACTGCAATGAGGAAAAAGAGCCTGGCATGAGCCACACTGCACGTGAACTGGACAAAGGAGCGGCGGAGAATTGTGGTACTTTGAGACTAAAGCTAATTCTCCACGATGAGTGACAGACCACAGCTCGTAATTTGTGAACCCAATGACAGGAGGATCCTTAGTGCCTTGTTCAGGAAACAATGAAAAATAATACGATGTTGTGATTTGGTGCCATCTGATGTTCACTGCACATGATGCTTTCTAGGTTGCGCCATGAATTTCCCAACAGGATCTGGCTCCATGGCAAACATAAAAAGGTGAATTTTGGTTATTTTATCTTTGTAATAGAATTTACAAGGTTACTACTGTTATATATCGTCCAAATCTATCATTTTAGATTCGTTCTGTCATGACTGAACTGGGTACCAGAGAACTTCCGTGGCCGGGAAATTCGCCGGTCTTAATCCACTGAGAATTTGTGGCGAATGGATGGGAAAGGGGTTCATAAGAAAAATCCTGCAACAAAACATGAGCTGTCGGAGATGATTGTGAAAGTGTCACCGTGAAATTTACATCAGTACCATCAGAAAAATGATCGACTTCAGAGTGAAGGCTGTTGTAAGGACCAAGAGGGGGGGGGTCCAACAAAATACTAAATTATTTAAAGTAGTACTGCTGAATAATGCACTTGGGATACACAATATTTTGCGCTATTACCAAATTGAATGGAAATTTCATAAAAATATTTAACTTAGATATCATCAGTGACATGGCATGTCATTGTACAGATATGTACATACTGTTGACATATTTCGTTGAATTATAATAAAATATTAGAACCAAACTTGTCCATCATTACTATGTTCCTTCAGACTTGTAGACTACCCTTCTTTAATACATATTAGAAATTTCAACGATGATTGGGGTTTAAGACGTTCTGAGCCAAAATTCTAAAAATTCTGTAGTGGTGTGCAATATTTTGGAACAGTAGTGTAGGGTACAAAATTGAAAATTCCTTACTCTAGTGTAAGTATACATGTCGACGGAAATTCCTCATTTCTTATGCAATAGTTTTTTGAGTTTGATTTCTTATTTTATTTAGGATGGATATATTTTTATAGGAATTTGTATCTTATGTTATATCCACTGCAACAGGCTATAAGACCTGTTGGTATTGAAGTAAGATGATGGTACTGCCATCTGCGGCCACCTGACCTGCTCTTCTCTGTTCGAGGTGTCTTCTCCTTTCAGAAAGCAGACTTCGCTATGCTTCTTACGCCTACTTCCCCCCCCCCCCCCCCCCCCCCCATACGTTCTATGATGTGGAACACAATTCTTCCGCTTTCTTTGTTAAGGCCTGTCCATTGTTTACTAACATTCTCCATAATTTTTTTCCAAAACCAAACTTCAAAAACATTTCTCAAAGTTACATATTGCAGATTATGTTAAAATAAACATGATTTCGCACCAGGGCACTGGTTAAATCTCTCTACATGGTGGTTCCTCATCAGATCCATTCCGAACTGGGACACTGTGGTAGCTTTTTTTAATGAATCGTGTAGTCTTTCAGCTCAACCATTGTTATCATTTACACCGAGAAAGAAACTGGTATTGGCATGCGTATTCAAATACAGAGATATGTAAACACGCAGAAACGGGCGCTGCCGTCGGCAACGCTTACATATGAGAAGTGTCTGGCGCAGTTTTTAGATCGGTTACTTCTGCTGCAACAGAAAGTTATCAAGATTTAAATGAGTTCGAACGTGGTGTTACAGTCAGCGCTTGAGCGATGGAATACAGCATCTTCGAGATACCGATGAAGTGGGGATTTTCCCACCCGACCATTTCACGAGTGTGCCGTGAATATCAGGAATCCGGCAGAACATCAAATCTCCGACAGCGCTGCGGCCAGAAAAAGATCCTGCAAGAACGGAACCAACGACGACTGAAGAGAATCGTTCAACGTGACTGAAGTGCTACTCTTCCGCAAATTGCTGCAGATTTCAACGCTGGGCCATCAAGTGTCAGCGTGCGAACCATTCAACGAAACATCATCGATATGGGTTTTCGGAGCCGAAGGCCCACTTGTGTTCTCTTGATGACTGCACGACACAATGCTTTACGCCTCACCTGGGCCTGTCAACACCGACATTGGACTGTTGATGACTGGAAACATGTTGCCTGGCCGAACGAGTCTCGATTGAAATTGTATCGAGTGGATGGACGTGTATGGGTATGGAAACAACCTCATGAATCCATGGACCCTGCATGTCAGCAGGGGACTGTTCAAGCTGGTGGAGGCTCTGTAATGGTGTGGGGTGTATCCAGTTGGAGTGATAAGGGACCCCTGATACGTCTTGATACTCTCTGACAGGTGACACGTGCATAAGCATCCTGTCTAATCAACTGCATCCATTCATGTCCATTGTCCATTCCGACGGACTTGGGCAATTTCAACAGGACAGTGCGACACCCCACACGTCCAAAATTGCTACAGATTGGCTCAAGGAACACTCTTCTGAGTTTAAACAGTTCCATGTGTGTGTGTGTGTGTGTGTGTGTGTGTGTGTGTGTGTGTGTGTGGTTTGAGGTTTTCGGGCGCTAAACAGCATGGTCATCAGCGCCCAAACGCATAGAAACAGGAACACATGCGGTGAAGGGACGAAGACGGACAGCGAACAAGGAGAACGGCTAAAAGACACAGACCTGACGCTGTTCCAAAACCTCACATACAGAGGCAAAACAATAGGAAAAGAAACGCACTAAAAAGGAAAGGAAACACAAGGGATCAGAAATCGAAGTGAAACAAGTAGGTAATCGTGACTGGCGGACCTCTTACCTAAAACCTGGGTGAGCCAGTCACCCAGCAGCACATTAAAATCCTCTCCCTAAAATCCGAAGCAAAGCCACCAAACTCACCATACATGAACATTATTGACCATATATGGGATGCCCTGCAACGTGCTGTTCAGAAGAGATCTCCATCCCGTCGTGCTCTTACGGATTTATGGACAGTCCTGCAGGACTCATGGCAGTTCCCTCCAGCACGACTTAGGACATTAGTCGAGTCCATACCACGTCGTGTTGCGACACTTACGCGCGCTCGCGGGTTCCCTACACGATATTAGGCAAGTGTACCAGTTTCTTTGGCTCTTCAGTGTATTTATCAGGACAGCTGTTTAATGAAGTTTGATGCCTTAGACCAGAGGTCGTCAAACTGCAGCCCGCGGGCTGCATGTGGCCCGAATCAAGTATTCGTGCAGTACGCGGTTCACAGCCGTACTTTATAGTAACACTAGTGACTCACCCCCGCTTCCCACGGGTAGCATTAAATGTCCACTGCCAAAGACTTTGTCACAGCGGTAGTTTTGTTTGCAGGGCACTGTGTAGAGTTACGACTAAAAATAGGAGAAGAACATAGGGTAACTGAATGTAACGACTTTCATATAAATTAAACGTCTTAAGCAACAAACGCCCCTTGTCGGCGTACTGCAGCGCCTAACAGTGCGAGCGGACTCCCCGGCCGCTACCAGATAACAATGCGACCCGTGCATCAAAGGCACCGCGCCTCCGTGGCAACTCACTTGTCGGGGCGGTCGCGCCAGTCCGCCACGAGCAACATCACTACAGTATTATGTAAATTGAAAGTGGTCGGGACAAGGGAAAGAAAAGGGAAGGAAAGGAACTGTTGACATCAGTTGCATCGGGACTTTATGCGGAATCAGCGCCGACTAACGAAAATGTTTGCCAGACCGGGACTCTAACCCGGGATCTCCTGCTTACTAAGAAGTAATGCTGCGCCATCCACCTAGCACCACCTATTCGCAGTCCCCGCCTGTGTCCATGCTCGAAAATTTTTAGGTTCCCGCTGAGGTCGAACGAAATGTGTTTCCGCACTGAAGATTGTCGATCCATTGCCCATCTAGGCGAAGCAATTACATGAATGTGTGATGTCCTATCTTTTGAACATGCCCAAAAGAAAAGACACTACTCATTCATATAATCCCTACAGTAGTTCCTGAGATTAGGCTGCTCATAGAGACAGAAGCAAGAAGGGAACGTCAATTTTAATATATATAGGAGAGATGAGACGCATATAGCAACTAGAAGCTGAATCAAAACACATACAGACACAAAAATGAGGCGGGGCGTCTTTAACGCATTATCCTGTTGGATATCACCTTTTATCCTGTTGGACATCATCTTTCTATTGCAGCAATGGCAAAAGAACAGGTCTAACAACTTTGTGCACGTATCGTGTGCTGCTTAGCGGCCCCTCCAGAAAAACCAAAGATGAACAAGAGTTGCAGCTTATCACATCCCTCACCACAAGGCCCGGGGTGGGGCTAGCATGTCTTGGAGTCCAATACTTGGACGAATGCAGTCTACGAGACAGCGCTCACCAGGTCTACATTGTAAGAGCAAACGCCCATCATTTGCGTGCAGGCAGAATCTGCTTTCATCGCTAAAGACCACGGCGCGTCATTCCATCTTCCAGGTGATCGTCTCATTGCACCAGTATTGAGACGAGCACGACGATGTGGCGTGAGTGGAAGACGGGCTAGAGGTGTGCATGCCCATAGTCACACTGCTAACAAACGGTTCGCAACAGTTCTTGTTGACACGTCTGGGCTCACAAGCCCTCTTATCTGTGTTGTGATACCTGTACGATCTGCTACTGCTGCCCTTACAGTACGACGATCCTGGCGGGCGTCTGTGCTGTGTGGAAATCCAGAATCTCGTCTACGGGTGTGGAATGATCACTGATGCCAGCATCGTTGCACAATTGACGCAGCATGTCCAACTTGTGTGGCAATTCTCTCGCTCCGTAGCCTGTAGGAAGAACTAATGCATCGCCATTGCATGGTCGCCTGCTTCCTTCACACGTTTACACCAGAATGAACCACGTGGTATAAATTTTGACACGGATGTAAGATGGAATCGTGAATGCGCAATGAAGAAACGGTCAGCTTCAAATCAGTATATGTTTGTAGCACGGACATGTCAGACACCACTCATATCTAGAATTAGACAGGCGAGACGTCTGATGACAAAGCTTCAGCGTGGATGCGCAAACAACTTCTGAACTCCTACGGGAACCCGATGTTCTTCTCCTATTTTTAGTCATAACTCTACACAGTGCCCTGAAAACCAAACATCGTCATCGTCATCATCATCATCATCATCATCATCATCATCTAGGCTTCTAGTTCATACCTACTGCGGTACCACGCAGTGACTGATGTTACTGACAGGTAAATAGAATAGCTTTGGTGATGAGCTCCCAGTGGAAGCATCTGAGCCATTTTTTTGACGTCAGTTACCTCCGTATTTGTTGTAAGCTCACGATGTTCTGGAATCTGTTTAATATCTTCTAGTAACGAAAGCAGAAATAGTCGATCCAAGTCAGATTCTCAGTTCCTTCTACGCTCGTCCATCATTACGACACTCTGCTTTAGTACATCAATAAGACTGTCTTCGATAGCTTTCTGCTTCTTTTTGGTAAACGCCTGTTTCATCCAGGCTAGCTTTAGCTGTATTGTTTACTACAGTTTCTTTAAGAAACAGTAACTGTTCGAAATATATACACGGGCGTTTACGGGAAGCTGCAAATCCACTTTTAGCACCGGCTCTATATTTTAATTCCCCACTAAAACTAGTCCTAAGGTTCTTACACTTTTGTTGTAGAGATTTACCTGCATAAAATGTCTCATTTAGCACCAATGTGATCAATTTCGGGTGTTCGTATTGTAAACTTAGCCGTGTGTATCGAGTGGGTGGAGTTCTTTAATTGGATACTTTAATTAAAAAGTTTAATTTGAGCCTGTAATATATGATACAAGTAAATAATTACTCACGAAATTGATTATTAAGAAATGCATCACACTGCTAAATCAAATTATGTCCCAGTGAGCTCAGTTTATTACTCGTAAATAAACAAATTTCACAAGGAACGAATTTAATAATAACTGAAAACAATAAACTAATGACCTGGCAAACTTGAACAAAGGACCTGGAATGATAATTCAAAACTAAAGCGTACTTCAGGGAAACCTGCAGAGGTCGTACTGTGATGCCGTAGATTAGGACATTAAGATAGAAAATACTATGGAAAGATGTACGTATCTACCGCCGGAGTTGAAACGATGTTGAACTTCTAACTGCAAATAAATCTTCGAAATTATGGTTTGAATTATTGAACACTGTTACGAAAACTTTTTTGTCTTTCCTCACACTTCACTTCGCTGTCGTGACTGCGTCTCATCATGCTTAGAATTTGCGAGTTGTGTCTGGAGTGGCTGCGAGATCAGTGATTGACTTACGATCAGTATGAACAACTCATCTCTGCCTGCATGTAAGTTAAGTGATCCAGAAGAGAGCCCCTCGTCCCAGACGAGCTGGAATTTTGGAGACGAGATCTGGAAGTGAAACGAAGAAGCGTATAAGTTTAAATCTGGAAGAAAAGAGACTTTCTGTAGGAGTCTAAATCTGGAAGAACAGTGACTATCTGCAGAGCGTTTCCGACAAGGAAACTTTGAGCTCTGTGTATTTCGGTGTTGCGAAAGATGGATTTGCAGATTACTAATTCTAGTGAGTGCCAACTAGTAAGATAACGTCTTACAATAACGAGCATCGAAACGGACACAGGGATTAGTGAACACAGGGTTGTCATGGCGATATTGCAGATTGCAACCCCAAAATCCTCCAAAAATAAACGAAAAATACAGCTATTCAAAAAAGCAGATAAAAATTCGCTTGAAGCCTCTCTTAGAGACTATCTCCACTGCTTCCCAATTAACAACGTAGTATAGACCACATGTGGCTTGAATTCAGAGAAATAGTATCGACAGCAATTGAGAGACTTATGACAAATACATTAACGAACGACGGAACTGATCGCCCATGGTACACAGAAAAGATCAGAACACTGTTGCAGAAACAACGAAAAAGAATGCCAAATTCAAACGAATGCAGAATCTCCAAAATTGGCAATCTCTTACAGAAGCTTGAAATTCAGAGCGGACTTCAATGCGAGATGCTTATAATAGCTTCCACAACGCAACTTTATCTCGAAACCTGGCAGGAAATCCTTAGAGATTTTGGTCGTATGTAAAAGTTGCTAGAGGAAAGACACAATCAAAACCTTCTTGTGCGCGACAGCAATGGAAATACTTTCTGTGACAGAGCTGCTAAAGCAGAATTACTAAACACAGCCCACCGAAATTCCTTCACCTAAGAAGACGAAGTAAATATTACGGGATTCGAATGAAGAACAGCTGCCAAAGTGAGCAACTTAGAAGTAGATATCCTAGGAGTAGTGACGCAACTTACATCACTTAATAAAAACAAGTCTTCCGGTCCACTCGGGCATGTGTGTGTGTGTGTGTGTGTGTGTGTGTGTGTGTGTGTGTGTTGTCAAGAGCGTAAGATAGTTTAAGTTACATTAAGTAGTGTGTAAGCTTAGGGACCGATGACCTCAGCAGTTTGGTCACATAAGACCTTACCACAAATTTCCAATTTCCTTCCAGTCCAGATTGTATACCAGTGAGGTTCCTTTCTGAGTATGCTGTTGCAATAGCTCCGTACTTAACAATCACCTACAACCGCTCGCTCGACAAATGATCCGTGCCCGAAGGCTAGATAGTTGCACAGGTCACACCAATAATCAAGAAAGGCAATAGGAGTGATACACTAAATTACAGGCTCACATCATTAATGTCGATATGCTGCAGGATTTTGCAATAGCTCGAACATTACGAATTACCTCCAACAGAACGGCCTATTGACACAAAGTCAGTACGGATATAGAAAACACCATTCTTGTGAAACACAACCATCTTTTTACTCTCATGAAGTGTTGAGTGCTTTCGACAAGAAATTTCAAATTGATTCCGTACTTCTAGATTTCCAGAAACTTTTTGACACCTTACCTCACATGCGGCTTGAAATCAAATTGCGTGCTTATGGAATATCGTCCCAGTTATGTGACTGTATTCGTGATTTCCTGCCAAAGAGGCCACAGTTCGTGATAACTGACGGAAAGTCACCGAGTAAAACAAATTATTTCTTGCGTTCCTGAAGATAGCGTCATCGGCCCTCTGCTGTTATTCTCTTTATAAACGGTTTAGGAGACAATCTGAGCAACCGTCTTAGGTTGTTTGCAGATGGTGCTGTCGTCTATCGTCTAGTAAAGTCATCAGAAGATCAAAACCAACTGTAAAATGTCTTAGATTAGATATGTGTATGGAGAGAAAATTGGCACTTAACATAATGAAAAGTGTGAGGTCATCCACATGGGTGCTAAAAAGAATACGTTAAACTTCGGTTACACGATAAATCAGTCAAATCTATAGGCCGTAAATTCAACTAAATATCTTCGAATTACAATTACAAAGAACTTAAATTGGAAAGAACACAAAGAAAACGTTGTGGATAAGGCGAACCAAATACTGCGTATTATTGGCAGAACACACAGCAGATGTGACAGATCTACTAAAGAGACTGCTTACATTACGCTTGTCAGTCCTCTTGTGTAGTACTGCTATGCGGTCTGGGATCCTTACCATATAGGATTAAGGAGTACATCGAGAAAGTTCAAAGAAGGACAGTATGATTTTTATTATGAAAAATAGGGGAGAGAGTCACGGACGTGATACAGGATTTGGGGTGGAAATCACTAAAACAAAGGCGTTTATCGTTGTGGCAGGATCTTCTCACGAAATTTCAGTCACCAACTTTCTCCTCCGAAAATATTTTGTTGAAATAGGGAAAACGACAGTCATAATAAAATAAGGGAAATCAGAGCTCGCACGGAAAGATAAAAGCGTTCTTTTTTTCCGCGCGCTGTTCGAGAGTGGAAAAACAGATAATTAGTGTAAAGGTGGTTCGATGAAACACTGGCAGCCACTTATATGTGATTTGCAAAGTAGCCGTGTAGATGTAGGTGTAGAAGACGTTTGCCTCCCTTTCTTACTCCAATTTTAGGCGGTTAACCAGTTAAAAATCTTGTTAGTCTTTGTGTTACAAATTGAGTATGATTTACTGCTGCTCTCTTGCCTACCTTCGTGGGCCAATACGGTCGATATCTGCAAGCGCAATTGCAGTCTCTACGCCCACTCTTAGATTCTTTAGGTGACTCAACAGCGATATCAAAACGTTTTCCATAACGTGCATTACCAAAGGAGTTAGCCTACAATAAAAAATGAAAAAACCAAAATGTGTTAATTGTTGTTGGCTTATATCAACAACACACTTTCTTTAGAGATACGGATGTGTAAATAGGGTACAGAACCCGAAAATGTCTTTTAGCACATCCTAAAAAAAATTACAAAATGAAAATTTCGTTAATTGTTGTCGATATTTACTCACAAAATACTCTTTAAAGAGATACTGATATGTAAGTGAGGTTTTTAACCTCTAAATATTAAATATGGCATTCACTGGGGAAAGTGACATCTACTACTAACACCTGAAATTAATTGAAAAAAATGAAAACGTTTATGAAATCTCATGGAAGAATTCATTAAAAACAATAAAAAATTCAAAACATAAAGTAACTGACCAGATTGCTATATTTTCACAAGGTGATGCTGTCTTTTTTGTTGTTGTTTTAGGGCGCACAACTACAATGGTCATGAGCGCCCAGACTAAGTTATGAATGTACTGCGAGGCACAAGGTTAAAACAGCAACTAAAAGGAACAACACTATAAAAGGCGCATTAACAGGCAAGGGATTAAAAGAAAACAGAATAATCAAATGTCCTTAGACAGGTTTGTCAAGTGGATAAAACGAAGAACGCGAGCAGCTGCTCCTGGGTCATCCGCTAAAATGGCATCCAGAGTACATGGCAGGCCAAGATCAACGCGCAGTGTATTAAAATTCGGACAGGACGTTAAAATGTGGCGTACCGTCAGCAATTGCCCACATGGGCAGAACGGCGCCAGCGCAGCCGTCAGCAGATGGCGATGGCTGAACCGGCAGTGTCCAATTCGTAACCGGGCCAAAACGACCTCCTCCCGCCGAGAAGGGCGTGAAGAGGTCGTCCAAGCTGTGGGAAGAGGTTTCAAGGCCCGAAGCTTGTTTTCAGTCAGTGTAGCCCAATCGGCATGCCACAGCAATAAAATGCGCTGACAAATGACCCTGCTAAAATCAGATGAAGGCACACAACAAGAAGCTGTCCGAGGCTGGAGGACCGCAGCCTTGGCCGCGGCATCTACAGCTTCGTTCCCAGGGATACCGACATGTCCAGGAACCCACATAAAGGTAACCGGAGAACCGTCGTCCCAGCTGCTGAAGAGAGCGTTGGATACAGTGCTGCTGTTCGCCTGCTACGAGTTTCCACTGCACCCTTGGGGCTCGCAGACACTCCAGTGCCGTTTCTTACGGAGATATGATGACGAAAGCAGGGATACTTCCTGCTGGGATAAGTTCTAGGTACTAGTTCAATTTTATAGTCAATTTGTATCATTTCATTTTAGATGAACGAGGTGCCCACTACAATGTTATCCGCTTTTCCTGGAGTTTTTCTCTTACAGCCATGTCAAACAAGAGTGCTCAAGATTTACTTTCGTGTCCTTTTACTTTCTGAACAGTGGCTGGTTAAGGCTTGTAGTATATTGTTAAAACGTTCAGTTTATTTGCGAATGTTATTACAAATGCAGACTTTGCGCGCTCCTACCAGATATGCTTTGCGAGTAAGTGAACTAAGAATGCCACGATGACTTAAGACTTTTGTATTCCATGCTGCTAACAGCTTCCACTTGCTGACCGAAAAAGCTAGTAAAACTAAATTTAATTTCATCTCGTAGTTCTGGTGTTTGCTTCGTCTGTTTAAGACTTCGTAAGAAAGGTAATGTCTGTATTTAATAGAGAAATAAATGAGTGTCTACCAGATATTTTGGATGCATGATTTAAATTATGTCATCACATAAGTTGAATTAATTAGAGCCGCACTTCACTGTTTGCGCAGTTTTGCGAAGAGCCTTCAGCTCCACTGACTGAAAGTTTATCAAAGAGCCTCTAGCTATTAAGCCTAAATTTCTTAAGTGCCTTCTGCTCTACTGGGGTAATAATGTTTTAGTGTTTAGTGTAACGTTTTGTTCTTTATCTGGTGTGTTTTTAACACGATAACACGTCATAATTTAGAACCCGTTGTTTTAATAGTCTGATGCCAAGTTTATTCACATTTAATAGAAAGCTGTAGAAAACATGATCAACGCCAAATAGCCAGAACGTTGTAGGCTTACGTGCACATTACAAACTATAAAAACAGATGCATTTCTTTCGCCCATAGTCCAATTTAAGTTAACTCAGTTCCACATAAAGTTGAAAAGCTCAGTCCCGAACGAAGTTGGCTGATAAAAATAAAATAAAATCAACAATACTTTTGCGAACGGAAGTAGAGAATGTGTTCCTTCTACTACATACAGATTTGAATGATATTTATAGTGTACTGAAGGGGAAGGGACTGTCCACTAGATTTCAACTTGTGATGTTGTGGGAATAATAATCATAATATTTTACGCTTTACTTTTTGTTGCCTTGGGAGTGAGACAGGGTTGTTGCCTCTCCCCAATGTTATTCAATCTGTATATTGAGCAAGCAGTGAAGGAAACAAAAGAAAAATTCGGAGTAGGTATTAAAATCCATGGAGATGAAATAAAAACTTTAAGATTCGCCGACGACATTGTAATTCTGTCAGAGACGGCAAAGGACTTGGAAGAGCAGTTGAACGGAATGGACAGTGTCTTGAAAGGAGGGTATAAGATGAACATCAACAAAAGCAAAACGAGGATAATGTAATGTAGTCGAATAAAATCGGGTGATGCTGAGGTACTAGATTATGAAATGAGACACTTAGAGTAGTAAAGGAGTTTTGCTATTTGGGGGGCAAAATAACTTATGATGGTCGAGCTAGAGAGGGTATAAAATGTAGACTGGCAATGGCAAGGAAAGCGTTTCTGAAGAAGAGGAATTTGTTAACATCGAGTACAGATTTAAGTGTCAGGAAGTCGTTTCTGTTAGTATTTGTATGCAGTGTAGCCATGTATGGAAGTGAAACATGGACGACAACTAGTTTGGACAAGAAGAGAATAGAAGCTTTCGAAGTACGGTTCTACAGAAGAATGCTGAAGATTAGCTGGGTAGATCATATAACTAATGAGGAGGTATTGAATAGGATTGGGGAGAAGAGGAGTTTGTGGCACAACTTGACTAGAAGAAGGGATCGGTTGGTAGGACATGTTCTGAGGCATCACGGGATCACCAATTTAGTATTGGAGGGCAGTGTGGAGGGTAAAAATCGTAGAGGGAGACCAAGAGATGAATACACTAAGCAGATTCAGAAGGATGTAGGCTGCAGTAGGTACTGGGAGATGAAGCAGCTTGCAAAGGATAGAGTAGCATGGAGAGCTGCATCAAACCAGTCTCAGGACTGAAAACAACAACAAAAACAACATAGTTTCCGAAAAAATTGCTTGATTATGTTAAAGGGATCGAGAAAAAAAGCGAAGCTGAATTCGACAGAACAGATGTTAAGTATGCAAGTTCTGCAAGGATCGCAGGAGAGGTTCTGTGAAGTTTGGAAGGTAGGAGAAGAAGTACTGGCAGAATTAAAGCTGTGAGGATGAGTCAAGAGAAGTGCTTGTGTAGCTCAGTCGGTTGAACACGATCCCCGAGAAAGACAAAGGTCGGGAGTTCGAGTCGCGGTCCGGCGCACAGTTTTAATCTGCCACGAAGTTTCAAATCAGCGCACACCCCTGCAGAGTGAAAATTTCATTCTAAGAGCAGATGTTTATTACTTCTATTTTTAAATCCAGATAGTTGCTGGAAGGCATATTTGTGATCATACGGTTTACGTTCAGTGCCGAAGAAAGGCAGGCAAAGCATCACTCGTATACAAGGGAAGCGCCACGAGCATGAAAAGACATACGTGCTAAAGCACCATACATTCGATATCTACAACAGTTTAGAACAGCGATAAAGAAATGACTAGGGACAAGTGTGTGCAAATATGTTTGTTGGATCTAAGGCTGTTCAACATTATTAGTCTTTCACAAGTACTAATCGATGTTGGTGTCAGGTACGGGACAGTGAGAGCTCAAGAAATCTTGCCTTCTCCGAGAACCGTCTCGTGATATGTACAAGATATTGCCTAAGTAAAGAAAGCTATTGACCAGGACGAGTTTTCTGTGACTTGTGATCTTTGGACGGACAATTATTGCAAAATACATTATCTGACTGTCACATTTAGTATTACTGTAGACTCTGAGCTCAGATTTGAACTGAGGCACAATGTTCTTCTGACAATGAAATTTCCCGACGTTACAAAAACGAGTGAAAATATTCTTGCAGTGTTACATGGAAAATTCTCTCAAATAGATAGAGCTTCTCTGGAACTAAACAAAGTGACATTTGTGACGGATCAAGGGCCCAACATAAAGAAGGCTCTTCGCAAACGTCTGCCATGCGCAGTAAAATTTATAAAGAACGTTACATCACGAAGTTGGAACGAGATGGAATAGCATCTACACTACTGGCCATTGAAATTGCTACACCAAGAAGAAATGCAGATGATAAACGAGTATTCATTGGACAAATACATTATACTAGAACTGACATGTGATTACATTTTCACGCAATTTGGGTGAATAGATCCTGAGAAATCAGTACCCAGAATAACCACCTCTGGCCGTAATAACGGCCTTGATACGCCTGGGCATTGAGTCAAACAGAGCTTGGATAGCGTGTACTGGTACAGCTGCCCATGCAGCTTCAACACGATACCACAGCTCATCAAGAGTAGTGACTGCAGTATTGCGACGAGCCAGTTGCTCGGCCACCATTGACCAGACGTTTTCAATTGGTGAGAGATGTGGAGAATGTGCTGGGCAGAGCAGCAGTCGAACATTTTCTGCATCGAGAAAGGCCCGCACAGGACCTGCAACATGTAGTCGTGCATTATCCTGCTGAAATGTAGGGTTTCGCAGGGATCGAATGAAGGGTAGAGCGACGAGCCGTAACACATCTGAAATGTAACGTCCACTGTTCAAAGTGCCGTCAATGCGAACAAGAGGTGATCGAGACGTGTACAAATTGGCACCCCATCCCATCACGCCGGGTGATACGCCAGCATGGCGATGACGATTACGCACTTCCAATGTGCGTTCATCGCAATGTCGCCAAACACGGATGCGACCATCATGATGCTGTAAACAGAACCTGGATTCATCCGAAAAAATGACGTTTCGCCATTCGTGCACCCAGGTTCGTCGTTGAGTACACCATCGCAGGCGCTCCTGTCTGTGATGCAGCGTCAAGGGTAACCGCAGCCATGGTCTCCGAGCTGACAGTCCATGCTGCAGCAAACGTCGTCGAACTGTTCGTGAGATGGTTTTTGTCTTGCAAACGTCCCCATCTGTTGACTCAGGGATCGAGACGTGGCTACACGATCCGTTACAGCCATGCGGATAAGATGCCTGTCATCTCGACTGCTAGTGATACGAGGCCGTTGGGATCCAGCTCGGCGTTCCGTATTACCCTCCTGAACCTAACGACTCCATATTTTGCTAACAGTCATTGGATCTCGACCAACGCGAGCAGCAATGTCGCGATACGATAAACCGCAATCGCGATAGGTTACAATCCGACCTTTAACAAAGTCGGAAACGTGATGCTACGCATTTCTCCTCCTTACACGATGCATCACAACAACATTTCACCAGGCAACGCCGGTCAACTGCTGTCTGTGTATGACAAATCTGTTGGAAACTTTCCTAATGTCAGCACGTTGTAGGTGTCGCCACCGGCGCCAACCTTGTGTGAATGCTCTGAAAAGCTAATCATTTGAATATCACAGCATCTTCTTCCTGTCGGTTAAATTTCGCGTCTGTAGAACGTCATCTTTGTGGCGTAGCAATTTTAATGGCCAGTAGTGTACATGATTTTGGATTCGTTTCATTCACAAAAAATGAAACTGCTAATTTGCTGTTGGAAACGGCAGGAAATATCTTCGTATTAACCCGATATAATGGAAGACGTAATTAAATTCCTTTAACCTTTTAAAGGGATCTCAAATAACCTGGATGGTGAAATAAAACTGACCCTGCCTTTTGTGGTGCCGTGGGCATTTATTTTACTAGATACTTGCCAAAGTGAAGGGGCAACGCAGGAGTTAAATCGCTGAAAGGAGGTGCAGAAAGCTACCTAAAAGAGAAAGGCGTTAACGAACTACAGGATTCTGATTACATGGTTGCAGCTTCATCCATATTTCAAGGAACTCTCAGTACTGACTGAAGAAAGAAAGAAAATATTTATCAAATTATTCGTCAGAAGCTAAATTGTATAGTCGTGAAAGAATAGAAAGAAGATCCCATTCCACTTCCAGTAAAGAAGTTCCGAGGCTCGTGTTCATCAACTTCTAAATGCCAAGATGAACTTGAGAAATATCTGAACGTGGGCATCCCAGGTTATACTTTTCGAACGTTGTGTAGTGGTCGAAGGAAAATACCTGGGCCTTCCCTAAGCTCTTTCAAATGGCGAAAAAACCCTCTACATTCCCGCTAGTAGTGCTGCAAGCAAAAGAAACGTTAGCAGGGCATCCTTAATTGTATCAGAGAAGCGCTGCTGTTCGATCAAGAATGTGTCAGTGACATTATGGTAATTTATAACAATAAGAAGCACAAGGAAATTGTTTTATGAAGACAATAATACCATACGAGATGGAACACAGATAAAATAGCCTCCACTTGTATAATATAAATGCGGTATGCAGGTTTATATTCAGTAGTTTCTGTTACCAACAGATTTTTGCATTGAATACACATAGATGTCACGTACCATGTTATGTTATCTTCAGCCTCTACTTCATTAACTGATTCCATTGATCAGCAATTACACTAGTAATTTTACACTAATTTTTCATTTATGTATAAAGAGTGTTATTTCCCCAACGAAATGACTTAATAAATTGAGTTTATAGTGCGAAAAAGTTTTATTTATTGGCACTTGCTCAACAGACAAATCATGTGACTATTTCCTGCTTGAAGGATTTTCCTAAACAACACTGCGTGAAAACGCAGACATCAAAATAATACGAATGTGCAGTAATGATTCTCAAATGCGTTATATTGTACACGCAGTTTTCATTGCATGCCTTTGATTACCACACTTGGACAATTTCCCTTCTGTTGTGAGTATGACCTAGTCGTCTCACCTGTGAGTGCTTGTGGCTGAGATGGGCCAGACGAGTCGTCTCGCTCATGGGCGCTTGTGTTTGAGACAGGCTAGACCAAGTTGTCTCGCTAGTGAGTGCTTGTGATCGAGACAGGCCAGAAAAAGTCGTCTCACTTGTGAGTGCTTGTGTCAGAGACGAGCCAGATCGAGTCTCTCGCTCGTGAATGCTTGTGGCCGAGATGGGCCAGACTGAGTCTCTCGCTCGTGAGCGCTTGTAGCCGAGACGGGCCAGACCGAGTCATTTCGCCCATGATCACTTGTGGCCACGACAGGCCAGACCGAGTCTGTCGCTCGTGAGCGCTGGTGGCTGAGGCGTGAGAGACCGAGTCATCTCGCTCGTGAGCGGCTGCGCCTGAGATAGGCCAGACCCAAGTGTCTCGCTCGTGAGTGCTTGTGGCCAAGACAGGCCAGAACGAGTCCTCTCACTTGAGAGTGCTTGTTCCCAAGACGGGCCAGACTGAGTCTCTTGCTCTTGAGCGCTTCTGGCCGAGATGGGCCAGACTGTCATCTCGCCCATGAGCGCTTGTGGCAGGGATGGGCCAGACTGAGTCGTCTCGCTCATGAGTGCTTGTGTCTGAGACGGGCCAGACCGAGTTGTCTCGCTCGTGAGCGCTCGTGGCCGAGTCGTCTCCTCGTGAGTGCTTGTACCCAAGATGGGCCAGAGCCAGTTGTCTCGCTTGTGGCCGAGACGGGCCAGAACCAGTCATCTCACTCATCAGCACTTGTGCCCAAGATGGGTTAGACCGAGTCATCTCATGCATGAGTGTTTGGGCTTGAGACGGGCCAGACTGAGTTGTCTTGCTTGTGAGAGCTGTGACCGTGACAAACCTGACCAAGTCATCTCACTCGTGAGCGCTTGCAGCCGAGGCAATCCAGACAGAGTCGTCTTGTATCCGAAATGGGCCAGACCGAGTCGTCTTGGTCGTCAGCACTTGCGGCGGAGACGGGCCAGACCAAGTCTTTTTGCTCGTTATCACTTGTGGCTGAGATGGGCCAGACCGAGTCTCTCGCTCGTGAGTGGTTTGCCCAAGACGGGTCAGAGCACGTTGTGTCGCTCGTGAGCGCTTGTGGCCGTGACAGGCCAGACCGAGTCATCTTGCTCGTGTGTGTTTGTGTATCATCTTTCTCAATCACTCAGGGGCAACTGATGTACTTGCACTCCAATGTATTGGATTGTTCATTGAGTACATCTGACATCACGCTACACAAGACATCACGTGACACGAGATACCGATCGTCGTCACTGTATACTGCCTTCCGTCGTTCAAAGTAGTTTATCTTACAATCACCCTATTTCTGGTTATGAGTTTATAACCAAATATTGCTGTGCTGATTACCCTCTACAACACCTATAACTGTGTAACAGGCATTTTGAATCACCCTGTCAGATACGCTTGTCGGATACAAGCAGTGGTGGTTAGATATGGGGGGCGCGCACCCCTCCGTTGCGGGGTTGCCAGCACTGCCACCCGCACCGCCCCCGCCAGTCAGCCCGCACGCTCTTCGTTCGTTTCTTTCGTCAGTAGACTCGACTGGATCGAGTAGTTGTACTTTCCTATGTAGCATGCGCGACCGGGTCATCGTATTTTATACGTTTCTGTCTTACACGTAGAATGTGTAATTAACCAATTTTCCACGAAGAATCGGCGCATAGAATTCATCATTTAAGGAAGACAACCACAACTGTAACTTTTTCATATCATAAGATGGTATTTGTGTTGTACATGTGTATAATCTGTTTAAATAAAACTTTCTTAAACTTTGGATGTGACTTGATTATTTGTTATTACGCTAAAAGTAAAGGTAGCTCAAGATATTTTTAGCGCCCCCTCCTTGAGGAATTTCTGTGTCCGCCACTGGATGCAAGCGATGGACTGCATGCAATTCCGAACAAAATGAAATGTGACTGGTACAAAATAGCTGAAGCTTTCAAAAGTTAAGCTGGGAACCTGGAAGAGAAGATAAACTCATCAGGCGGGAACGGGGTGAATAAGCACAAACTTTGTATGTACTTTGGTTGGTTGGTTTGTGGGATTGAAGGGACCAGACTTTGTATGTACTTTACTGAAAAGGAAGAGCACAATGAATTTCCTTGAAAAGTAAACACATACGAATACGAATCTATTATGCCGATTACAATGAAAAATATACACAAGACTATTATCCTCCGTACTTACATTCTTGTTGGCTATATTTAATTAATCTTTGAGGTGTCACTGCTATTTTCGCGTTTTTTGATGTAAAAACCGAATGTTTAAAAATTTCTTTTCGCGATCAGTATCTCCCCTCTAATCCACTGTATAGCAGTTTTATCAAGCAGCCTGTGACAGGTTTTATCTAAATTTCCCAGTTCAAAACCATACTTTACTGAAATGATCTTCCTTAGTGTAGGCTACTTTGATAAAATTCTTGAAGTTCTTTGCATTTGTCACTGCAGATATCTAGAACTATCTTAGATATAGTAACTATTGAAATGCGAACCAATTACTAAAGTAAGTGTCTCCAACAAGTAAATGTCTAATAACCGGAGCGTAAATACTAGTCTTTTTTCGGGATATGTTGCTCGTCGGTAATCAGTGTTATAATGCTAATTTCCCCTTCCATTGTAATGTGGAGCCAGCGAAATGCATCAACTGGCATATGAGCAAAGTTTTCAGTAATGCTAAAAAAAGGCTGGAGCTTATATTCACTGTTACATGCACTGTTTCCACGCCCTTTATGCTTTCGTATAAATTCAGACACCTATACATACTTCCTTTCCTACGCCATATTCTATGCTTCGTGGCTATGTTATGTAAGATGATCCTATGTGGTGCTTTTAGCTCTCGTTGCCAATGCAGACACCAATATTGACCATTATTTATGGGACAGCGTCCACAAATTGGAGCCAACATTCCGTTGAATTCGTATAGAGCCAACGTAAATGTCCGACACACAGATCGCGGCCGGTGTATTTGCGGTTCCTGAGACATTTCGAAAAAATTCTACTTGGAAATAAATAGGACGACGACGAACGAACGAACGAACAAACAAACTCGGTTTCGAAACGGAAAAAATAGAAAACAAACGGCGTTGGCGCCAATGTGTGGTCGGCGTATCGATACTGGGCCAACATTCTTTGATGTTTGTTCGAAATACCGACAAGCAACCGTGCCTACCCATACTGGGGCGGACGTTGGTTCCAGTTCCATTTCATCGATCCACAGATTGAACGAACACTGTTGGTGCCAAAGCTGGCACCGTGAGTTGACTCGGCAATACGTCAATAAATAAAGAAAGAAATAAAAATAACGCAGCGATCGTAGGACGGGCACGCTATGATCATCATCTCGTACTGTCCTCCATTCTCTCCAGTGAATACGCTTGTTCGTAGGTACAAGCGGATGCCTGCGAATGCACATGCGCTTGTGTTCGCTTCCATTTGCTCCGATGTAAACGAGGCTTATGAATGCAGCCACTGAGGTTGCGAGGTACTGTCAGCAACAAATATTTAATAATAAAACTATAAAATCAAGACTATTCGAAATATTTATTTGGAAACGGTAGGAGGGATGTATTAGGTGTACATTTATGGACACTATCCATGGTCAAAATTAGAAAAAAACCATTTTTACTATACATGGCGCCATTACGATATGTGCATATGTCACTACGCATGGAAACATCATGGTACTACCTTACACATACACACACTAATCAATGCACGCCGTTTCGTCACTAACATTTTCCATCTGACAAGCTACGGGTTGGAAGATGATAAAATTACAAATATTGTGTTTGAATGGTCGAAACCACAGTTGTGCTGTTACAAAACGGTGCGTTAAAAAATATACAACTTCCTTTGGTGACATAATTTGTATCTCAAGGGATGCCCCTGCCGGTGTCAGATGCAAAGTAGCTAACATTTCTACATCAATAGTCGTTATTTACAGAGGAACAGCGATTAGTATGTGTTGTATGAAACACCGACTGACTGAATATTCACCATTTCGCAACTAACAGGAAGGCACAGGTACATAAGATACCAAGTTAACCGCTTACATAGCGACAGTCAATACTGCTTCCAATTTTTATATTTATGACCAGTGACCATGATCAGATCCTATAAAAAACTGATCTCACTGTTGATGCATGAGACTATAATACACGGAACAACAGTACATAAACAAAAAGATACCCACAAAACCATTTGTCCCCAGTTTGCTATAAAAATTACAGTAATTATTTCTATAAAGTCGCCTTGTGGCAGTCATTTCTAATAAACCTTTATTCATCCCTATCGCAGTGTTTCACGTTCATAACGGATAAAATCGGTAAAATATCTCTGATATGTCTTGATATTGTTATTTGTATAACTCGTAATCACGTCTGCATAAATTTTCAGCCAACTGCTTAATATTTGGACTGTTCTTATCAGACTTGCTGCTAGCAATTGGAGACAGAGTGCACTACTTCTATACAGATTATTAAGGTGATAGTGTCAGCCATAATATTGTGCAAGTTTAAGTCTTAACATCTTGCAGATCCATTACAAAGATTGAGAGACGCTGAATTCTGCAAAGACTTAAGATTTATATCATATTGTGTCTACCGCTTGAAATTAACACAACAGAGGGAAGAAACCATTTGCATCCTTTGTCTGTGCAGGGCTATTACATAAATTGTTTTGAGAAGAATATGCCTACGAAAGACATTACGTTGATTATAAAGAATCCGCCCCGATTGCAAATAGAAACCGGATGTTGACCTAGGTTTAAAGTAAAACTACAAACTGCCTAAAGAGGCATGGTCCAACATTAATACACAACGCTCAAAAGTGCAAAAGACTCGCACAAAATGTAAAATAAACGGTACGTGTGTACCATGTCAATAGCTGTACTTAGCTCAAACGTCGGAAGCGTGCTTCCTCACCTCATCCAACATTCGGTGGACCGCGGGCTCACACGTAAACAGATGTAGCTCCGGCAGCTATGCTGTCAGAATGTCAGAAAGGAACGCGCATGCGCAAATTGAGAAATCGTCGTCTTCCATGTGACTGGCATAAATTGTGTTACGAAAGTGATCCGATGACCGGGTCAAAGGCGCAGGAAGTTAATGCTTGTGATGTATAATGTCCTAGCTCGAGGACGATTTTATAGAATTATAGAACGCGGATAGGCTGAAACTATATATGTGGGATCGCAAATTCCACGGATGGTCGAAACGCATGCACGCAGGACAGTCTAAATACCATCAGCTGGAAGCATGCTAGAAATATGGGGGATGAATAACCCATTTTTCAATTACTTGGGGTCGGTGATAGCATTCCACGCTATATGCGTTCACAGGCCTCACTTGATTAAGCTTCATGGTTCAAGTACCTGATTTTAAGGAACTAGTTCAGCTTTAGGTTCTTTTTACACTATTTTGGTACATATCCGAGAGCACTATTCAAAATGGCCTCTGTCGGTCATTAGATATTAAGGGCGGTGAAAGTGACGTTGTACGTCCTTTCACGCAATTACATTAAGCCTGTCATACTAATTTGACCATTTTTTGGTCAATAGCACTTAGAGTTTAATATAGTAACTTTACACGCTTATCCTAGCGTAGTCATCAAATACTATCACTAGGCAGTTTGTAGTTTTAGTTTGTTCCGAAGAAGGCGTGGTTATCCGCGCCGAAACCTAGGTCAACATCTGGTTTCTACTTGCAGTCAAGGCGGATTCTTTATAATCATTAAATTATTCTCGAATGCTGACGCGCTGCAGTGTTAAAACTTCTCAAAGACATTATGCATTTGATATTCTATTGCTCTCACGGGTTACGAAAGAACTTTGAAAAGACAATCAGAGCAAAGTCTTGGCGAACGCACGTGCTACGTTTGGTAAGGGATATGCAAAGTGTGCAAGTTGGAATGTGTAATATGTTCGCCATCAGAATTCCAGGTAGCGCTATAAAGAATGTTACCCTATAACGGCAGACTCGAGACAAACGTGGGCATGAACACTCTTTCATTAAATAATTTCCGATTATGCTACCTAAACGTTTTAAATTTCGTGACAGTGTTCTAGTTAGATTCTTTTTGCAAATGAAGAAGATGCGACCTTGTCTGAATCAGATGGCGATCTTCCTTATGAGCTGCACAACCTTATGCACTTAACGTTACAGCGGCTTTTAAATTCCTGACCGAGATAAAATCGTTACGTTGAAAACAAGTGAACCAGAACGGGTTTAAAGTAGTTATCAACAATATAATGAAGTCGGACAATTCTGGTGTCTGTGTTGTGCCACAGCTACATATGATTCGCTTCCTACAAAACTTTCACAGCTGAGACAAAAAACTGAATAAAACCGGCTTAACGCAGTTTATCTAGTGATATGCATTTCTGGTTTCTTGATGTCTGTATACTTGCTTATTACTTATATGTGAAAGTCAAGTAAGACTTAAAGAGAAGGAGGCGACGACATTGCTGGTGTTGGTAATATTCGCTTTCTGCAGTACACTGGATTTTCAAATTAAATGGTTGAAATGACTCTGAGCACTATGGGACTTAACATCTGTGGTCACCAGTCCCATAGAACTTCGAACTACTTAAACCTAACCAACCTAAGGACAACACACATTCATGCCCGAGGCAGTATTCGAACCTGCGACCGTAGCGGTCACGCGGTTCCAGACTGAAGCCCCTAGAACCGCACGGCGACACAGGCCGGCTTTTCAAATTAATTTCAGGGTTAAGTTACTTGTTTTAAAATAGAGCTGTACATACAAGCGTCTTTTATGTAATTAACAATGTTTCTTAGATATCTCTGAATGACAGCTGACGTTTTGCATGGTTGCATTATTCAGTTATCTTCATCTACATCACGAGATAATGTTGTCACCCATGCTGTGAGTTAATTTCAAAACTGCATCTTGGCTTTACGTATTCGGATCAAAGGTTTCTTGATGTTATGGGCTGGCTCTGAGCACTATGGGACTTAACAGCTGTGGTCATCAGTCCCCTAGAACTTAGAACTACTTATACCTAACAAACCTAAGGACATCACACACATCCATGCCCGAGGCAGGATTCGAACCTGCGACCGCAGCAGTCGCGTGATTCCGGACTGCGCGCCTAGAACCGCGAGACCACCGCGCCCGGCTCTTGATGTTATCTAAATGTTGTTATTCAAATGCAATATAGATGCGTAGGCTTTCTTTGAAGGGAGTTCTAAAGGCTACACTAAGTTTTCTCAGCCTAAAAGTGTCCACCATCGCCGGCCGCTGTGGCTGTGCGGTTCTAGCCGCTTCAGTTTGGAACCGCGTGACCGCTACGGTCGCAGGTTCGAATCTTGCCTCGGGCATGGGGTCTAGTGCAGCAGGGGATACAACCCGTCGGCTTTGAACAATGACGTCACAAGTCGCCAGAGACCATGTAT
The DNA here is from genome assembly GCF_021461395.2 of Schistocerca americana. Taxonomy (NCBI): domain Eukaryota; kingdom Metazoa; phylum Arthropoda; class Insecta; order Orthoptera; family Acrididae; genus Schistocerca; species Schistocerca americana. Next base: position 568,967,770 of record NC_060120.1, read on the forward strand.
TACAAAGATGAAAGAGCTGAGGAGAATGTTGAGAAACAAAGGAATGCGAGAGAGATAAACATTGATCTTGTCAAAAGCCGAGAGGCGATTCTTCTTAGTGTTGTAGCTCCCTTTAGTAGCTAATAAGTGTTTTTTGGCTTTTAAAAAAAAATCTCACGAGATAGAATAAACTGATCCTACTTTATTAAGCAATAGTGTTTTTTGGCTTTTAAAAAAAATCTCACGAGATAGAATAAACTGATCCTACTTTATTAAGCAATATCTTGTCAGAAGCCGAGAAGCGATTCTTCGTAGTGTTGTAGCTGCCTTCAGTAGCTGATAAGTGTTTTTTGGCTTAAAAAAAAAAATCTCACGAGATAGAATAAACTGATCCTACTTTATTAAGCAATCAGTAAAAAAACGAAATGGAAAGATAACAGCAAAAGCTGTTATGTTTTAGTTTAGTTTTTTTATTGATTGCTGAATAAAGTAGGATCAGTTTATTCTATCTCGTGAGATTTTTTTTAAAAAAAGCCAAAAAACACAATCCACATTACCTCAATATCATTACGAAAAATATTAAGTACCGGCCGAATAAAAAACAAACAATTAAGTTAATTAAATCACACGTTTAATGATGTACCGAATATCAAGCGATCGCTTTTAGATTAACATTCAATTATTTTAATGATAGTGCTTATTAGAACACAGAACTGCTTTATTATCTATGCCTCGAAGTGAAGACATTACGATCTATGACTAAGGAATGACGTCATTGTTCAAAGCCGACGGGTTGTATCCCCTGCTGCACTAGACCCCGGGCATGGATGTGTGTGATGTCCTTAGGTTAGTTAGGTTTAAGTAGTTCTAAGTTCTATGGCACTGATGACCACAGATGTTAAGTCCCATAGTGCTCAGAGCCATTTTTGTCCACCATAAAACCAGCAATATTCATGTTCCACGTAACACTACGTGGATTTTCAGCCGAGAAGGCCATCTCATGGTATTTTGAAACAATGAGAATCCCTTGCAAGTATCTGGGAAAGACTTTACCATACAAATAATCACTCAGACATGCCCTTTTACAGATTGTTGGCCACCAGGAACTGTAGTCGAAAAAAAATCCACCTTCATTTGTACAACGCAAAACTTGTTATCACCCAAACAGGTTTTCTTATAGAGGGAAACAATGCACTGATCCATTCGGAGCCGTAGTCGTCAAGAAACGAAAACTTTTAAATTTCGGACTAGCTGCCTTTTTACAGTAACCGATTCATATACAGACAAGACAGCATTAAATAGTTCTAAGACGTCCATATTACGTACATATATCGCAAATCAACAATATAAAGTACGAGGAGTTGTGTGGGGCATAATGTCGACCGTTACATCCTCGATTCTGCTCGTGGTGGTGATTAGCAAACAATAATCTTGAAACATGGAATTACCTGGAGTCGTGACGTCCAGCGACGGTCTGAGGCTCGCCATTTCCGCGAATCATCGTGTATCTGCCCGGCATTCACGTCTAAGTTCGCAGAAGTGTGTGAATAGCAGAAGAATAGGTTTCCAGGCAACGTAATCCAGGCCCAACAAACAAATATTGTCGAAAGACGAATACGTTTAACTCACAGTTTATGTAGAACAGAACAATAAATTGCAAACATGTCGTCCTTGCCGACAGAGGTACAATTGTTGGCCTTAATAATAAGAAAACGTTAGTATAACATCCCATTTTCAGAGATTACTTCCTGCTTTATAACAAAAGTGCTGATGTTGTCATTTGTTTTCCCTTCCTGAAATAAAATCTTTGGAATTGCTCTTGGCCACACCACATCACACAGTGATCTGTGTATTAGTGATCTCTGGTGGAGGGCACGTGTGTGTTCATAGGGCATGAGCCTGAAAAGCCGAAGGACATTGATAAGCGCTTGAATTTTCGGTAGGTTTTCTCTTTCTCTCTCTCGCTCTCACACAAGCATACATAACTGCATTAATTTGAAAACATGGAAGGCGGCAGCACTGTCAGTAGCACAGGCTTTGGCTAATTGGTGAAGTCGTTTGGAGGGCTACTGTCAATTTCCCGGGTCGCTACTGTTCTGCTGTATTTCTCATCGATTCGTGAACAAGTAGACTTTTATTTTGCTATGAGTTGTCATCGTAGCACATGCTAGCTGTTAATCATATGTAAAAGTAGTCTATCCAATACGAATCGTGGCGTGAAATAGTTAAGTTGCAAACAAATTAGGAAACAAATTACTGGACAAAAACTAAAATATTTGGAAAATAAATATTACTAAATGACTAACGCGTTTCACTGATCACGGTGCTCGGTCCCAGTTGCAGATTGCTTATTTGACGGCTTCAGGATAGCAACAAATATTTTGTTTTCAATATTTCATATAATTATTCGCCTAATCTTTAGGGGATTTGTTTCCCTAACTCAACAAGCAATCAACAATGGAGATGCACTTTGTTAGAGATTTTATCTCAGGGAGCACCCAGTCTCCCATTTCCAACGAAATGAGAAGTAGGCTTTCGGATTCTGTGGGCCTACGAGACCATGCAAAGAATGAGTCGGAGCATTCTGAAACCTACCTTAAACATCAAACATAATAACATAAATTACTTAGCCACTTTTAATATAAACTCACTATTGAAAATAAGATCAAAAAAGGAAAAAAGTGTAATTATAACACCACTACAAGAAAAAAGATCTATTGATGAACATCCTTTCGATTGGGAAGGATTCAGGGTATTTAAGCGAAAAGCAGGAAATCGAGTTACGGGACACTTTTAATTGTAAACAAAAATATATTAAACTCAATAATGGAATTTAAATCGATTAATGAAAGAATTTCCATACTAACATGTAAATCATCAAACAAATTTTGCACTAGTTTAAATACACTTGCACCAACAAATGTGAAAAATAGAATGCAGAAAGAGCGAACAAGAAATTTTTGGCAAAATATGTCAAACACCCTATACCACATTCCATCCAACATCACAGTATTACTACTTCGAGACTTTAACGCACAAAATGGCAAAGAACGTAAGTGCAGATCAATAGTAGGAAAATTCCCTGCACGTAAATGAACCAATGCAAACGAAAAAGATTCTTTAGCCTATGCAGGCAGCGTAACATAGAACTAAAATGTACATTCTTCAAAACTCTTCCTAGAAAACAAACTACATAGGTGTCACCAAAGTCAATTTGAGGTGAAAAATAACTCGATCACGTTGCTATAAGTAGACACTCTGCGGTGGAGGCACTCTGTGTTAAGAGCTGCCAAGAGCGCCGGTTTAGACTCAGACCACTACGCATCTATCACGAAATTCAAGTGTAGACCAATATTTAGACGAAAGAACCTTACCAACTCAGAAAGTTTGGCATACAGAAGTTATCTAGAGCTTTGTGTTCCTTGTTCCATTTTCTGATAACAATTGCTTCTTCTTTCGCGCTAGCAGAAGCTGGAATCGAAGTTGCGCAGCATACATTCGGTAGTTTAATTTTCAACAGAATTTTAAGCCAGCATTTTCTGTCATTTCTTATGTTTCCTGCATAGTAGCCGTTCTTGATCTGGAACTTCATGTTGTTTGTAGCTTAGGAAGTCTCCGTGTGAATTTTAAGTTTTGCAATCGATATTGTGTTGTCTCTTTTTTGTGTGCCTATCTTTCATAGATAGTGCCATTGACATCGACCCCAAGAAAAATATTTTCCGCATCTATTACTATAAAAAAGACATGTTGCCTACTCATTACGTTTACTTTATAAGTACTCGAGATGTTCTAAAAACGTGAAACATGTCTGGCGATGAGCTTTTTCATTTCAGTTCTCTTATTACAGAAACGTACAAATATTTGTGAGAGTTAATATTTCTTTTTTTGTTTAGTTCGCAGTTGGTGCATCTGAGTATTGTTAGTGATGACTTTCTAGTCCCTAAACTCAGTTACAGAAACGCAAATAAGAATCATTGACATATACTTGGGTATTTCGGCGCTCGGCTGACATATCTTTGAGGCATGAACTGTAGTTATTTCCTAGACCGCTCAAGGCTGGTATTCTTCCTGCTAGGAGTGCAACTGAAATTTGGCACCAATGCAGGCTGTGTTTAGTAACCCTGTGACCGACGAGTTACTTCCAGAATGACACGGAATTAGCCTACGATGTTTACTTGGTATATTCATATTATTTCCATTAAAGAAGCTGAGTGATTTGCACACACAGTGTGATATAAAGTTATCAGTTTATGGTTTTGAATCCAGGAAAGTCATTTGACGTGTAAATTGCAATTAATTTCGTCTTTTACGTTGTGAGCTTATCTGTTCGAGTTAGCACTCGAGCAAGGAAGGAGAACATGATGCTGCTCTTTTCCGCTATCTGTAAGGTAATGTGGTTGTCTGTAAAATGAGGGCTGCTTTGGTTCCTGGTTCCAGTTTCGCTAAAGGATACATTTTTAATTGTTTCATGACAGCGCTACAAGCAATCAGATCGAAAACCAGTAAGTAACTTTTATTTATGAAACACCACATTTCCGTAATACTTCATTGCGACACAGGACAGCAAGTAAACACAGGCCGTTTCGAAGTCCAGAAAGAGTAATATCTTACAAATTCGTGCTGATACAGGCACATTCCTGTTACAACTAGTATATGCTTTATTGAAATAGACTATCGTCATAAGGATATCGCGGTAATCTGAATTTCATTTGAATCAGTGCAGTTCATATTTTAACAGTGTTGTCCGTTGTTCTTTTGAAAATAACAGTAAACGTCAGAGAGAAATGAATTATCAAGAGTATATTCTCTCGCATTATGTAAAACAGCCTGACAACGTTCACGTAGTTTACCGATTTTACGACTGAAGAATCCTACTGGATCTGAGTTGAAGATGTCGTCAGACCAGGTCCGAAGTACATTTTCGTCCAGAGATGAATTTTCTATTTTCTTGACAGTTTTTCGACAAGGAGCTTGAAAGGTAAACATTTGAGGGCATGAGATCAGAAGGATAAGGGCGTGAGGGATGACTTTTCAAACTCCTGGAGAGTTGTTAGTGAAATCGGTAGAGTGCGTTATCGTGTATTATCAAGATGTGATGAATTTTTGTAGGTCGTTTTTCTTACACTGCGTCCGATACGTGTCTTAGTTGTTGGCAAAAACTAACAGTTGCAGTATACTCTCCGCTGAGGAGGTCTTTGTAATGTACAACACCCTTTTGAGCCACCAGAGGCAAAACATTATGTTCACACTGCCCTTTGCACGAGTATATATCTTTTGTTAGGGCTCAGTCATTAATTCTTCTTAAGAAGTTAATATGGAGACAACACAACTAGTCACCAGTAGGAATACTGCACTGGAAGTTTCGAGCCAACTGATGACGATCATGCAGAAATGCATGAATTGTCAACATCCCACTGATTTTTGTTGTTTTAAATTAGAGCATGCAGTACTACTGCTCCCGACTTCTGAACCTTGTCTATTGAATGCAAATGTCGCACGACACTCAAATGGTGGCGTTTCATCACGTATGTGTGTTAGCGAGGCTTCCTGAATGTGCAAAATCATTCGTGCCAGAACGATCTTACTTGAAGTAAAAAATCTTTTTCTCACATGTTTTGCCCAAAAGCACCCGTCCAACACAAATAGAAACGTTTAGGGCTGCCTCTGCTGCCTTCACTCCTTTACTAAACCTAAAGCGAACAACATGTCGCAAATGTTAGGCGTTTTTCCACTTGCCTCCACTTGCCGCTATATTTTATCACATTTTAACAACGTTCATAAGTTTCAGGCACGCAAAATCTAAATCATAATAGCAAGAACTTCAAATAAGAAAATCTCCATTTGTAAATACATTCAGAGCGCCACGCCACATTCACCTGGTCGGAGACTTCTGACTACGTTTGAGTTTCCATCAGTCTGATAACTTAAGCGGATATCCGATATGAGGAAACTAGAGAATGGAATGGACTCGAACGCATGAGGTTTTGTTTTCAGAGCACAAAGTTTATCACACTTTTTTTTTGTTGCTCTCATTTTGTTCGTTTCAGTTAGTTCCATTTGTTCAGGGCGGACGTTCCATAACACCCGTTGAAGTTCATCGTTGGTCCGTTCACTCAGTTCTTTTTATTACAGAGGGCAGCTAACCCTCTGACCGAATACGCTGAGCTACCATGCCGGTGAAAGCGTCAACACTGAGATCAGAACGCCATACCAGCAGATACGCTTCCATAAGACCGGTTGCACACACGACGGATTTTTCCGCCGCGGTCAGTAGACCGCCGCCGCTCGCAGAACTCCAGCGTTTACACACACGGCTGTAAAATCTCCGTCCTCAGCAGCTTACTGTGTTGCAGGCTATTCGCTTTGCGGTGCGCTCGGGCATCTAAACGAGTCAGGCAGTTTTTTACTGGCAGTGCTCGTTCATGATCAAACCAGTTCACACAAGTTTACTGCTTTATTTGAAGTATTTGCTGCTTTTAAGCGTACGACGACGAATGAAAAGGAGAAGAAATAATCGATTAATTTGGGTTCATCCAATTAATGAAAGAAGAAGGGAGGCTGGAGCTTTCTACACGGTGTTTGAAGAGTTGAGGCAAGATGACACGAAATTCTTCAATTATTTCAGAATGTCGATGTCTTCCTTTGACAGGCTCCATGGGCGGTTGAAAGATACTATTCAGCGGAAAAATACCAAAATGAGGAATTTTATTCAGCCTGCAGAAATGCTGGCAATAACACTGAGGTAAGTTTGGAATAATCATTTTCAAACTAGTTTTAAAGTAACGGTATTTACTGATAAAACTCCGAAGAAAGATACAAAATACTTACATTACCAAAACTTTAAATAAATAAACACACATTAGTACACAATATAGTATTAGAAATTGATGTCCATTGTAGTGGACGAATTCGAATTTACTGAAGAACTACTTTCAAAATCTCCTTCAACACTCACAGGAAAATGTTCATAATGTTCAGCTGCAGATTTTTTTTTCTTTGTGGGTTGGGAAGGTGGAGTAGGTAGTTCATCTACGATAGACACCGACGGAATCGATGGTGGGTCGTAATTTGGGAGATATAGAGCTTGTGAGGGATACAAAGGCAGAGTTCTGAATGCAGAATGCGTTCGCCCCGGCTGGGATACTGGAGTACATAGGGCATTTTGAGTTGAAACTGAGGGAATCGTTGGTGGGGCATAATGTGGGACATGTGGTGGTTGTGAGTACTGTGAAGTGATAGCAGTGAAATGTTGTTGAAGTGGCAGTGGATTGGTCTGTTGTTGGAGATGGTATGGCGTTGATTGGCTGTGTTTCTGGATGTGGGAAACGGATTGTGTGGTGTTACTTTGATAGTGATGAGGCGCAACCTTCTGATTCTTAATATTGGAAATCACTCTAAGAACTTCCATTTGAAACTGTAGCCATTCATTATTATCAGACTTCTCAGTATGTGATAGCAGACTGTGGAAGAAGGACATTTGGGAGTTTGGTTTCTCAGTTTATATTTTTTCCAATGCCTTTAAAAGCCTCAAATCTATTTCGTCCATTTTCTTGTACTTCTTTCGATGTTGAGTGGTGGACAGAGGTTTTTCCTCTGTTCCAATGGTTATTGTTTACCTCACGTTCTGTGTTCAGATGAGGTTGCGAACGGGCATCAGTTTCATCCTTGTTCTTTTCTTCTACGCTGAAACTTTCTGTAGTTGTTTCGTACAATTTTTTTAAAAAACTGGACTTCCTCATGAAATATGTATTTCTTTTTTTTGTAGCTTGTGAGCCACTTCCTTACCTAAAAATGAAAATAATTAACGCCTACATTAGCTACGAATAATACACAATAGTTACTTTACATTACAAAAAATTGTGAATAATAATTCGTTAACTCTTCACATTTTAAATATTTTTTTTCAGATATTTAGCAAGTGGATGTACTTTCACCGACCTTCGTTATTCCTTCAGAGTAGGAATCTCAACCGCAAGAGTGATAGTTACAGACGTTTGTCGAGCACTGTGGAATGTTATGCAAAGCGAGTGCATACCTCCCCTTACAAATGAAATGTGGCAGTCAGTATCAAATGGATATGAGCATGTAGCAAACTTTCCTCATTGCATTGGGGCAGTAGATGGAAAACATATCCGCATTCTGAGTTCAACAGAAAGTGGATCTATGTATTTTAATTATAAAGACTACTACTCAGTTGTGTTAAAGGGCATTGCAGATACGAAGTACCGATTAGTTTATGTGCATATTGGTAGCTATGGAAAAGATTGTGACTCAACGATTTTTAAACAGACTCAGCTGTGGAAATCTGTTGAAAGCAGTTCAAAAAATCTACCTGATGAGAAGTGCCTACCAGACACAGAAAGTCCGAAAGTGCCACATTTTTTTGTTGGTGATGCAGCATTTGGGCTACATAAACGTCTGCTAAGGCCTTATTCTGGAACACATTTAACAATCGACACGCGAATCTTCAACTATCGATTGCGCCGAGCAAGAAGGTACATAGATTGTGCTTTGGGCATTCTTACTAACAAATGGAGAAACTCCATCGACCATTAAATGTCCAACCACATTTTGCCAATGCCATTGTTAAAGCCTGGATTATTCTTCATAATTAAGTTAGGGATAGAGATGGATACATTGTTGAGGATACAACGTCAGTTATAGGGCTGGAAGATATTCAGGCAGAAAATACTGTAAGAGGATGCCTCAAAGCAAACAGTGTGAGACACGTTCCGTGTAAATATTTTGTTTCAAGTGTAGGAAGCGTTTCCTGGCAGAAATCCATGATATAAGGGCATTCCGAACGGCATGATATCGAGAACAGATAACTGTGGAATAGACCTCCTTCACATTGAACACAAGTATTCCAGCACACGACTTATTTTTCGTAATTGTATTACTAGAAGTAAGTTGCAAAAATAATAATACTTTTTAAAAATGTGACATTGTTACTGTTTTTCAATAATGTTCGTTTTTATAAAATAAAACATTTGTTAATAATAGCCCACCATTGTTTCACTATAATAAAAAAATAAAAAAATAATTAAGTCAGGAAAGGCCTGCAATGTGAAGTGAAGATCCTGTTCCACTGCAAAGACTGAGCGCTATCACTTCTAGAATCTATAAATCGAGTTTCTTCTAGTACATATATGTGAAAAAGCATGCACTTGCCAAAATCATTCCTCTCGCTTTCGTCCAACACATCAGAGTCGCTACGAATTCCCTCGCAAACTTCATGCCAAGCGTTTCTGGTAGCATCTCGGTTGTTGTATATGTCGAGGGTTTTGTCCCACAGAACAGGCCTTTCTTGAATTAATGAAATTAAACTTTCATTGTCTATGTCTAGATTATTCATGTCTGAAAGAAGAAACCTGTCAACAACTGTGAACACCACGACTCGACTCTATTCACGCTGAACAAAACAGCTGTCGACGGTAGAAAAACCGCTACGTGTGTAAGCGTGCATTTGGTCTAGTGCGCCACTAATTTGGCCGTGGCGGTAGAATTACCGTCGGCGCTAGAGGCAGCCGGCGGTCACACAGCTACCGCCGACGGCAGATTTACCCCTCGTTTTTTCTTCCGCTTAATGTGCAAGCTCTGACTTACTGCTGTGCACCACTGCGGGAACGGCGGCGACGGTCAATTGACCGCTGCGGAAAAATCCGCCGTGTGTGCAACCGGCCTAACTGCTCGAGAAGACTGAAAAACTTTCCTCCATACACTTCTGCCAGAAGGCAGTGTTGCGGGATCGTGCGTATGACCGGACTTAACAGTTCTTAGTGGAGGCCGGGAATACTGGCCGCCGTAAGTGAACGACTTGGACCCAGTCTCTGCGGCGGCCGGCCGGCTACTAAGTTTTATGTCTAATTTTGTACTTTCGTGTCATCTCGCTGAAATATCCAGAATGGCTTAGATTTAAGATGTGACACTGAGTAAGTAAAAATCATAGCTTGAACACAGTTGTTACATTTGGCGCCTAAGCTACGACTGCTCCCTAATGTCACGTTCCGAGTAATCTACATCAGGAAACAGTTTCATGTTAACTTAGCAGTAACATGCTTGATTTCCAATGCTCTAATTGATATGCAAGGCGGTTCGGATCTCGCTGGAGAAACACTACGGTTTGTAAGTTCTTTTCTAGTTTTCCTTATTCGATCTGCAAACGGCCAGAGCAAAATTCAGTGACTAAATCATAAGACCAGCCTGCATTGTGAGGCATCTCTCAACCTCTATTAAATACACTGTAGGAGTGAGCAGAAGCGTCTGCGCCGGCCGGAGTGGCCGAGCGGTTAAAGGCGCTACAGTCTGGAACCGCACGACCACTACGGTCGCAGGTTCGAATCCTGCCTCGGGCTTGGATGTGTGTGATGTCCTTAGGTTAGTTAGGTTTAAGTAGTTCTAAGTTCTAGGGGACTTATGACCACAGCAGTTGAGTCCCATAGTGCTCAGAGCCATTTGAACCATTTTTTAGAAGCGTCTGCCTTGGAAATACTGAGTTACTACACAAGAAACGCTCAGAAAAGGCTCCAAGGGACCATTAATGACAGTAATTTGTGTATTGTTTGTCATTTCGGGAATCATCACCTCCTACAAACATGACGGAAGCAGTGAACATACTGAGGTCATTCTGGGGGTGACAAACGGATTGAACAGTAGAACTGCAAACTTTTTCACGCCTTTCTTTTTGTATCTGCTTCAAAAGACAGATGTTTACGTTGTAAATATTCATTTTGATTACTGTGTGATATACACTGAAGAGCCAAAGCAACTCGTACACCTGCCTAATATCGCATAGGGCTCTCGCAAGCATGCAGAAATGCCTCATCACGGCGTGGCGTGGACTCGACTAATGTCTGAAGTAGAGCTGGAGGGAACTGACACGACGAATCCTTCAGGGCTGTCCATAAATCCGTAAGAGTATGAGGGGGTGGAGATCTCTCCTGCACAATAATGTTCATGTGTGGGGAGTTTGGTGGCCAGCAGAAGTGTTTAAACTCAGAAGAGAGTTCCTGGAGCCATTCGGTAGCAATTCTGGACGTGTGGGCTGTCGCATTGTTCTGCTGGTATTGCCCAAGACCGTCGGAATACACAATGGACATGTCGTGTGGTTAGGGCAGACCGTTCGCTGGGTGCAAGTTTCGGTTTGACCCCAGTTCGGCAACTTGAGCGTCGATGGGGATGAAATGATGATGATTAGGACAACACAACACCTAGTCCCTGAGTGGAGAAAATATCCAACCCAGCGGGGAATCGAACCTGGGCCCTTAGGATTGACATTCTGTCACGCTGACCACTCAGCTACCGGGGGCGGACACAATGGACATGAATGGATGGAGGTGATCAGACAGGCTGCTTACGTACGTGTCACCTCTCAGAGTCGTAGCTAGACGTATCAGGGGTCCCATGTCACTCCAACTGCACGCGCCCCACACCATTACAGAGCCTCCACTACCTTGAACAGTCCCCTGCTGACAAGTAGGGTCCATGGATTAATGAGGTTGCTCCGTATCCATACACGTCCATCCGCTTGATACGATTCGAAACGAGATTCGTCAGACCGGGCAACATGTTTCCAGTCATGGACAGTCCAAAATCTGTGTTGACAGGCCTAGACGAGGGCCGACTGGGGTGGCGAGCGGTTCTAGGCTCTTCAGTCCGGAACCGCGCTGCTGCTACGATCGCAGGTTCGAATCCTGCTCGGGCATGGATGTGTGTGATGTCCTTAGGTTAGTTAGGTTTAAGTAGTTCTAAGTTCTAGGGGACTGATGACTAGACCACGGATTTTTAGGTCGTAAAAAAGTGTGTTTTAGGTACCTAAAATAGGCTCCTTCAGTAGTTCAAATAGGCTACATAAAACCTAAAATAGGCTGTAATAAAAATGATGCAGAGAAAATAAAAATAAATTAAAATACACAGTGTTGACAGTATGAACATCTTATTAGTCATTAGAGCAAGGAGAATGAATATTTACACAGTTAAAGAGCACAACAATATACAACATTAATGTTGAACTTAACTCCAAATATTTTTGAGTTCCTGCAAGATAAAGATCTTCGTAAAAAAGATGTGGCAATGGTTTAATTAATATATTCGTAGTTTCACATATTCTGACTATAGTTGGCTTCACAATAAATAACCAGAATCTTTTCTTGGTTTTCTAGTGAAAAACTGTGGCGCTTGTCAGTCAGAATCAATTTATACGCTGAAAAAGAACGTTCTACATCAACAGATTTGACAGGGGCGTACTTCATTTTTGGCACATGTTGGACAGGAATACCGCAGTCAGAAGTGCTGGATTTTCCACTAAGTATGTCGGTAGCTGCACACAACTCCTTCAGGCCAGTGTTCTTCTGCAAAACCGCTTGCATTTTTGCCCATACTTTTTCCCTTACTTCACCTGGCGCTTTATTCATTTTCATTTAGACTTCTTCAGGCAAAGAAATATTGTCGTAGATAGGTCTCCCTGAGCCTTCTAATTGTGAAATTATTCTTGCTATAAATGTGTAGTGGGCCCTAATGTAAGATAAGTCCCGTTTTAAAGAAGAATCTTTGAGTAACTCCATTGCTGCAGTTACGGATGCAGCATCCTCCGGTATATTTTCAACCACCTTCAGGACAGCTGAGAGATGCGTACTATAGTATTCTGCTGCTATCAGCCACGTGCCCCAGCGGGTGACAACAGGCTCTGGCGGCAATGGGACATCTGGAAGCTGTTCTTTGAATGCCTGTATTCTTGATGGTGCCTTAACAAAAATTTTAATTCATACTTTATTTACTTTAGGAAATTGTAGCCTTACTTGCTCTGCTATGCGGTTGATCCTATGCACTACACAAGTTACGTGCAGCATCAATGGGCAGAATACTTTTAATAGTTGAAACGCTGCTATCATATATGCAGCAGCATCAGAGACGGCCAGAAGCACCTTATTCTCATCCACTCCGTTTGGGTATAGCACCTTAAGCCCATTGTTCACAAACTGTGCTATTGTTTGGTGGTTAGTTTTTGCAAGCTGCTTTGAGTAAACCAAATGAGCCGTGGATGGAGCATCTGGATCTAGTTTGCCAAGAATCAGGTTTGCAATGTAAGAGCCAAGACTGTCAATAGTTTCATCCACAGAAATCCATATACAAGATTCTCCAACATCTTCTCGGATTCTGTGCAATGCAGCATTGTAAGCTGAATCCACATAATTCTTACGTAAAGTTGACTCTGCAGGAATAGACTGATGGAAGTACTTCTCAAGAAAACCTCTGAAAATAGGGTTTTCTAGTTTCCGAAAGGGGATGTATGCCGCCACAAGTGCATGACACAAATCACTGCAGAACTTTTTTTCGGAGGTTCCCCAGATTTATTGGTTAAACGAGTTTGCTTCAATTTTGACTTTCGTTCAACATTAGCTTTAGGTACGATTCCATCTGCATGCTGAGTTAAGTGAGATTTCTTAACACTCGAAACCTAATACGAGAGAAAAGGAAATGCAGTTTAGAATCGCATATAAAGAGTATTTCGTATTACTAAAGGAAAGCGATAAAAAAGAATCCTAAGTGACAGGAAAATAAGAAGTCTAAGAAAAACATCAACTAACCTCCTTGTTGCATGCTTGGCAGAAAATAACTTTCCATCTGTTGTATAATGCGGAAAATCTTGCAGCCACTGCCTTATATGAGTAGACTTTGAACTAGCTGTTCTCGGCATGGCGTAGTATTCTCACACAGAAACTAGAATTTATTTTGCACTTAGAACGTCAGTAAACACTTAACACGTCGGTCGTTACACACTGTACTGATTTGTTTTAGCTGGGAAAAAGTGAACGATGACCTGTGGTTTTTTTTTTTTTTTCCTTTTACTGCGGTGCATGGGAGCGGTAGGGGAAGTACCGTACTTGTTGCTGGACATATGGCACCTGACAGATGGCCGCCCCTTCTGAACAAACGAATGGAATCTACCGGTGCTTCGGATGAAAACATCTCACTAGTGGCAAATTATTTTTCGAACCGGAAAATTCACGTATAATACCTTTCACGAAACAAGAGTAGTTTGATAGGAATGCCAGTAGACAGCAGCGAGAAAATGCGCGAAGGGCAGTAATTTAGCTACAGAGGGCGTCTACGATTAACATTGTGATTTTTTAATCCGTGCTCAGCTTAAGGCCTATGAAACCGTTTCTTTGCGAAAATACACAGCTGGCCAGAATCCTACGAAAGAAATATTTTCAAATATAACATTTAGTACTCCCACGTTCGATTCTAATGCGTAACTCAAATCCTTGATCGGTTCCCATTCACTCACCGAAGTTAAGCAATGTCGCGCTCGGCGCGTACTTGGATGGATGACCATTCAACCGTGCCGAGTGCTGTTGGTAGTAAGGCAAGCAAAGGAATTGTAAACAGCCTCTAACGACCTTCGCCTTCGACGAGACGTAAAGCCCTAAGTTTACTTCCTTTTTCTAATCTTTGAAAACACAAGAACTCTATGTCAGATTAACGAAATAAGTACTTTTTTGGATTTTGATGCCGAAATAGGCAAAATTAGACGTCAACGTCGAAATACGCAATTTTAGGTCCTATAGAACTAACGGTATTCAGTTTAGTTAGTCATGTAATGCATAAGTACCAACTTATATGCAAATTGGAACTTAGGAAAAAAAATAGGTTTTAACCTAAAGATCCGCGATCTATTTTTTACATATGAATAATAAAACCCCTATAAAGAGTATTTGGTATTAACAGGGATAACGACATAAAAAAAGAAAAAAGGACGGAAGTGTTAGGCAAATAGGAAACATGAGTGCATATCAACTAGCCATCTTGCTGCACGCTGGGCAGAAAATATTTTTTTCCATCTGACGTATAGTGTGGAAAAAATTGGAGCCACTGTCTTATATGATGAAATAGGCCCTTTTTAGGATATTAAAGCCGAAATAGGCAAAAATAGGCACTAACGTCGAAATAGGCTTTTTTAGGTCCTATAGAATTAACGCTATTAAGTGTAAATAGTCATGAAACGCATAAGTACAAATTTTTATGCAAATAGGAACTCAGGAACAAAATAGGTTTTTACCGAAAATCCGCTGTCTACTGATGACCTCAGAAGTTAAGCCCCATAGTGCTCAGAGCTATTTTGAACCTAGACGAGGCGTAAACCTCTGTATCGTACAGTCATCAAGCGTACACAAATGGGCCTTCAGCTCTGAAAGCCCACATCAATGATGTTTGGATTAATGGTTGGCACACTGACACGTGCTGATGGCCCAGAATTGAAATCTACGACAATTTGCAGAAGGGTTGCACTTCTGTCATTTTGAACAATTCTCTTCAGTCGTCGTTGGTCCTGTTCTTGCAGGGTCTTTTTCCAGCTGAAGCACTATCAAAGATTTGAAGTTTTACCGGATTCCTGATATTCACAGTACACTCGTGAAATGGTCGGGCGAAAAAATTCCCACTTCATCGATACCTCGGAGATGCTGTATCCTATCGCTCGTGTGCCGATTGTAACACCGCATTCAAACTCACTTCAGTCTTGATAACCTGCCATTGTAGCAGCGTCGGCCGCTGTGTCCGAGCGGTTCTAGGCGCTTCAGTCCGGAACCGCGCTGCTGCTACGGTCGCAGGTTCGAATCCTGCCTCTGGCATGGATGTATGTGATGTCCTTAGGTTAGTTAGGTTTAAGTAGTTCTAAGTTCTAGGGGACTGATGACCTCAAATGTTAAGTCCCATAGTGTTCAGAGCTATTTGTAGTATCTATCTATCGATCTAAAAACTGCGCCAGACACTTGTCTTATATAGGCGTTATCGACAGCAGTGCTGTATCCTGCGGGTTTACGTATCTCTATATTTGAATATGCATGCCTATACCAGTTTCTTTGGTGTTTTAGTGTACTTGAATCACTTCACAACTGTCACTGAAACGAACAGTTTTCTTTAATTACATCAAACTTCCGTCATAAGATAGATATGATAAGTGTATAATAGTAGTAGGGAGTTGGGGTTACGAGGACACTTTTGATATCAAATTGATATACAAATTAATTTAATTAATCAAATAATCACCAAAGCCCCCCCCCCTGGCACCGACGACACACACCCCACCCCTGGATGACGTCACCTGTTTTTCTCAGTCTCCACGTGTGCACCCGACCCCTCCCCCGTCTCCATCCTCCTCATCCCTCAACCTTCCCTACTGGTGGGAATTTCAAATTTTGCCTGGAATTTCGAATTTTGGCGGGAGTTTCGAAATTTTGGCAAGAATTTCTTTGTCCCAGGGTTGTGCTGACACTCGACCCTAATTGCAGGGGCGGGGGGGGGGGGGGGGTGTTTAGCTTCAAAACGCTCTTTGTCTCATTCTGCTGCGAGCTGCTGGAGAGTCAGGACGTGCGTTTCCGTCAACCCCATTTTGAGTTTATGTAACACGGCACAATGGATCATTCTGTAGAGCAACGGTACGCTATCAAATTTTCCGTTAAACTTGGGAAAACCTCCACCGAAACGTTTCCATTACTCCAGCATGCCTTTGGGACTGATTGCTTGTCCAAATCACAAGTTTTCCGATGGCACAAGTCGTTCATGGAGGGCCAGGAGAAGATCACCGACGAACCTCGCAGTGGACGGCCATCAACCGCACGAGTCGACGAAAACGTGACGCGTGTGTGCGATTGTTTGAACTCTGACAGACGGCTGAGCCTTCAATAGATAGCACAAACTCTAAACATGTCAAAACAACCATTTTCCGCATTGTGACAGAAGATTTTTATATGAGTAAGGTGTGTGCCAAACTCATCCTAAGAGTGTTGACCAACGAACACAAGCACATGTGAGTGCTTCGGTGCCGAGAAATGTTGGAAATGTGTGAAAATGATCCCCATTTTTTAAACTCAGTTATCACTGGCGATGAGTCGTGGATTTTTGAGTACGACCCTGAGACAAAAAGGCACAGTTCAGAGTGGCACACCCCACCGTCGCCCCGACCCAAGAAGGCACACACAAGCAAGTCCAGGATCAAAACCGTGCTCATTGTCTTCTTTGACGTCAGAGGCATTGTCCACCACGAATTCGTACCCACCGGGACTACAGTGAACTCAGCTTTCTACTTGGAAGTGCTCAAAAGACTGAAAAGAAGGGTCTCGCACTGCCAAAGCGACATCAAGGACATGTGGAAAGTTCACCACGACAACGCGCCGAGTCACAGCGCCTTCATTGTCAACGACCTACTGGCCAGGACCAAGGCCCCATTGTTTCCCCAGCCTCCCTACAGTTCTGACCTGGCTCCTGCTGACTTTTTTTTGTTTCCTCAGTTAAAAGGAGTCATGAAAGGAAAACATTGGGATACGATTGAAAGCATTCAGGCGCACGTTACATCACCTCTAAAGGACATTCCGGAAAAGGCATTCCAGGATGCCTTCCAGGCATGGGAACACCGCCTCCAGAACTGTATCGACGCAAGAGGGTGCTATTTTGAAAATTTTTGATTATTTGTACGAATATATTCAATAAATGATTTTTTATGAATTTGGTTGCGTTATTTATGGAATGCACCTTGTAATTCAAGAGGATGTAGCTGTTTAGTACACCATGACAGGTCCTCTTTTAGCAGTACAATGTCATATCATACTAGCGTTTTCGAAACAGATCGTCAGAGCCTGTCTCGCCCTGTGTAGATGGGAGACTGAAATTTCGTTAAAAGATATTGCTGCAGTGAAAAAAAAAAAGAAACACCTGTCAAGAATCATTCCATTGTGCCCTAGCCATCTCCTCCACCCACCAGCTGGCACGTCACTGATATCAATTAGATAGGCTAAGTAATAAGAGTCAGATTGCATGGCGAGTAATTTTTGTTTTCAGAAGTTAGATTACACTCACCAAGTAGGTCAAAGGGGAATCCATGGAGGAAAAACGATGTTCTTTTGTCGGAACCCTATTGGGAAATATCATCTGAAGGTCACAACAGAGGGATTCTACAGCACACAACATACATTTCACGAAAGGAGCGTGCCATTAAAAACACGATCATAATACCTGTGCTACCATCACCCTGCATAAAAAAGCAGTCTCGAGCCTACAGGCACACATGAGTCGCTGATAGTGTTACGCTTTCTGGTAGAAATTCTGTCTGCGATTTGGAATCAAGTCTATCCATTCATTCGCATATTTACGTTGGCTCCTGTAGAGACGTCTTTTAATGATTGCAGCCACTGATGAACAATTTTCGTGCCACTCTCCTATCTCAAAACGAGTCACCTTTATTCGAACCTATCTGGTAAGGATCCCACACGCCAAGAACTCTAGCGCTGTTTTTTAGGCAGCCCTACTGCATCTTGTAGCTGCTCTTAAGTCTGTGCCCCACCCTCCCTGCAACTTCGTCCATGTGATCGTCCTAATTTAAGTCGGACTTGAACGGAAGTCGGAGAGCGCTATATCTAAGACTTTCTGCACCCTGTGGGGAAACACGACGAGCTGAGTTAATGCGACACGAGCGCGTTTTGACCACTCGGTGGAAATGGGAACATGTTGTAGCAATGCCAACTGTGTACAATGTGAAAGGCAAGCGCCAAACGAAAGTAATAGAAGTGATAGTACGAGCAGTTATGGTGGTGTTTCTTGTTGGGAAAATTAGGAAGACTCCACATCATACATGGTATGGAGGAAGGACGAAGATTTTGCTACTGCATTGCAACATCTCCAAACTACGTACAGGTATTGCAGTCGGAAGGAGATCTGTATCTCTCAAGGTGCTTTCTTGTCTATCACCTAAAATATGTAGCGATCCTATTAAATACACAGGTATTGGTTCATTGGAGCAGGTGTTCATGATCGAAGTCACTTCCACAGACCGGTGTAAAGTTTTATCACCTGTACTGTAGAGTGACCATAAGTAGTAGGGCAAGGTTCGGATCACCCCACTCTCCATTGTTGCCAGATTTATTCAAGATGGCGGCGATGACGTCATCCAAGATGGCGGCATGTTGACTTGGCAACAGCGCATGGCGTCATCCAAGATGGCGGACTTTGGCGGGAAAATAGGCCAATTGTGCTATGTCCACTAACCAAACTTCAAGAAAAAATGGTGGGAAGTTTGAACTTTGGCGAGAAAATAGACAAATTGTGCTGCGTCCACTAACCTAACCTCAAGAAAAAATGGCGGGAAGTTTGAATTCCAACAGGATAATGCATGCAAAGCTGTACTTGTCTTTATTATTATTGATTATCATTTATTAACATTTATTATCCATTATTATTATTTATTATCATTTATTATTATTTATTATTATTGACCTGCTTCCACTAGAAAATTCCATACAAATTCAAATTCCAATACGATAATGGCTGCAAAACCTTACTTTTTTTAATTATTATTCATTATCATTTATTGTCATTTATTATCATTTAATGTCATTCATTATCATTTATTATTATTATTATTATTATTTATTATTATAGGCCTACCTCCACTAGAAAATTGCGCCAAATTCAAATTCCATCACGATTATGTCTCGCAAACTGTACTTCTATTTATTATTATCATTTATTATTTATTCAAGATGTCCGATTTTCTCGGCGAGAAAGCCATTTTCCTTACATCCATAACAAAAATCTATCACAAGTTCAAATCCCAACACCATAATTGATCACACATACGAGCTTTCTCCGTCACTTATCTTTTTTTTCACTGGTAGCCTATCATAATCACGTCAAATAATAAACTGCACTTATAGTAACGTAAGTCACGTCCTTTGATTTTGCAGGGGGGAAGGGACTGATGACTTTATTTCAAGCAGTACAGTCATCACTTGTTCTCCAACACAGTCAGCACACACATCTTTCATATCGCAGTGCAATCACCATGACGTCCACACTCCAACTGAATTAGTTCAAATCCTCGCCACCCCCTGGCCAGCACGCGGAGACACTGCCGACGCCTGTCACGTGAGGCGGCCGGCCACTCGCGCTGGGGGCGAGCCCAGCGATCGCTCCCACGTCGTAAACATGTTTTCGCTGGACACGCTGGAACTTGCCGAGTTTGACGTCACAGCGGTCCCTTGTCCGCTCACCACGTGTATTCGTCGCCTCTGCACGTTTCCCGCCAAAATTGTTTGCCTCGGAGCTGAATCACACAACGGTCGGCCATTCCCTGCCGCACTTTTGGCGCGAAAGTTGTTTTCCTGAGCACGTTCAAACCTGTCGATGCCGACCGCTCACCGTCCACCACGTGTCCTTGTGCAAGCGAGAACGCAGTGCTACACTTTTGGCGGCAAAGTTCGCTCGACAGTGGAATCCGCCATGACTATATAACAGCACGTTTGGTCCGCACAAGAACGCTCGCTAATTGACTCTCTCCCGCGCGCGCGTAATAACTGTACAATCGCTGCGCCGCCGCCCCGCATTCGTCACACACCCTCCATACAGGCGACGGACATAGTCTTCTGTAAATACCTAAGTACTTAATTCCATTTCGTTTTTAATCATATTAAATAATTCAATTTAGAATTTTATATACGTATGCAAAGGTGTTCGACTACCTAATTTCAACTACTTTTCGAGGACCAGACAGCCACCTGTCCCTAGGAACCAGCGCCGAGTTTGAATTCTGGCAGTAAAGAAAGGTCACTTCTGCTTCCTCTACCAACCTAACAAAATTTGTTGGAAAGAAAGGGCACTTGTACGAACCTCAGCCGCCGACCGCCACTTCCTCCTAGGAACCAGCGCCAAGTTTGAAATCTGCCAGTAAACAAAGCTCAGTTGCGCTCCCGCCACCAACCTAAGAAAATTGTTGCAAACGAAGCTCATCACCACTGAACTAAGCCACCAGCGCTCAGCCTCTTCCTACACGTTTTGGGTAAAAGCACTCACCCTGCACTAGGCCCATGGATGGAGGATCCAATTTACTTTATTTAGGAATGGAGTATATGTATCACACCGATATGTTCCACACCATACAGACCTGCAAAACACTCCTACATAACTCATTTATAATGCTCTAGACACACGCTTGCTAATTGTAAACAGTTAAAAATAACTCATAGCACAGCCTACAGACATGCGAACTGCTCGTAAATAATACAAAACATTTACGTCCAAATAGCCAAACAACTGCTAATTTTCGGAAATAATTTCAGTCCATAGGCTGATGGAAGGAGGAACGAGTGCACTTTATTTATTTGGGACATATCTTTTTGAAACTTTTGCTTCTCATAGGTTTCGATATGTAAGGCTGACCTAAGCCATGTTCTGAACTCCAGTAGTGCACTACACTTGGCAACACACCAAGATATTCATTCCAATCCAGATCTGTAACTCCTATAAAGATAAATTTGTCCTGTTATTTGTCGACTCACTCACAGTCTGACCATATTGCCGTTATTGCGCAAAAACCGCTCAGACTGCACTGTGCTGCTCGGGGAAGTAAGGAAGGACTGCACTCTATTTATTTTGGAGGTGATGACCTCTACATTTAATCCCATGCTCCACAGCAACAAGTAGCAGATATCCAGTGTTCCACCAAGGCTCCCTCCAGCCCAACCAAGTTGTGTCAGTCAATCATTATGCGGTAATCATCAGCGTACCCAGTGGACAGCCGGTACAGGAAAGACACCATTGATATGGAACGATGTGGCGTATAACACACACCGCAGTAGGGAGCGAGATCAATTTTACCCAGAAGTCGAAGAGAACTACTGTACGTCTATCACATTCTGCAACCTGTGTAGAAACAGAGTGCGTTGTGTTAATGCTATAGGACAGTGTTTCAACCACTGGGTGGAAATGGGAACATGTTGCCATAGCTCCGCCACCCGTTTACGATGTGTAAGGTCGGCGCCAAACGATGCCTCTCCTGCAACACGATGTAGTATAGAAGACAGTACGAACAGTTACGGTGGTGTTTCTTATTGGGATAATGATGAAGACTCAACATCATATAGGTACTGCAGTCCAAAGCAGATCTGCGTCCCTCAGTGTCCATTCACGTCTATCACTCAAACATTCTATTGTAGGTATTCTGTACCAACCAACAGAGAAAAATTACGAGCTATAAAAGCTCCACTAACTTCTTCTGATAGATTTTTACCGCATCTCTCTCTTCCAATGTATCGAAAACGAATACCATGTACTTGCCGGTATCGAGCAAGCATATACGCAGACATACAGAAAACAGAGCAAACGCTCTCCGAATGTGGAGGTGACTGGATACAGTCGAGTACAGTGCTATATTACGCCTCCCGATCAGTGCATTTGGGCTAGGTGTTGGCAACTGTGCTACATTTACAGGCAATTTTAGAACACAGAACGAGATGTTATGTCGTGATCGCATGGATAGATCTGACCTAAAATCGATAGAATTGCCAAAAATGACGAGAGAATAGATATAAACTGACAAAATATACACCGAAATGCTGTGAAATTGAGGAAGTACTTGTTTATCTTCTGGTTCGCGCCGAACAATTTGTAGGTAGATGGGAGCAAGTATGCGGCAGCGGATGGAATCTGGGAAAACGTTGACTTCGAAACGAAGGGAATCGGGGAGGTAGTCAATTTCTTTCCATCGAAACAGTATTACACTGTATGTCTGTTGAGGTACCAGTGATACAAGCGAGTTGACTACTGTATTTGATGCTTTTCAGGAGGATAGATAACCATTCAAGTCTAAGCTTACTTGCATCTGCGTTAAAGGATAATAGAGAGTGGATGGGGTGATGGATTGAGATACAGCTGTAACGAGGTACGATTTAATGGTTGTCTGAGTCCTTTTAGAGAAGGGGAAGTTGCTGGAGGTCAATTTTTTTCCAGTGTTCTGTCCGGATGCATCAGTCACGTGGCATAGCCTGCGTTCTACTCGTATACAGCCACGTGTTCTGTGTGCTATTTAAAGCACTGTCTACTTGCCATCGCTAACGGTAAACCTGTCGGTCGTCAGAGGACTTCCATCTCATGTGTGATGAAACTTGACTCATTCCTCTAAACGAACTCTGATTTATGTGATGTATTCCATCCCCCCTATCGCATCTTGAGTGTAAAATCGAGAGTTCAGCGTCATTACTAAGTTAGCGATAGGAGCTTGAGAGGCGTTGCAATCCCCCTGTACACATTTGCCCAACAGATGTGCTGCTCATAGAGTTAGTGATGGAATGACTTGTAATTTTCACATGTCGGACGCTGCTGCTATGAGTTTATTTGTTTCCCTGTAGGATGTATCCTCTACTACTAACGATCATTTTATATAGGTCTTATTCAGGCATTGTATAATTTCTGAACGGTGTTCGGATGTGAACAGTGGACACTATACGTCTCTGGAAAGCTATATTGTGCTCGTATCATGCAGAACAAGTGTTTTACGGTTCGATAACATAGTTTTTCGTAGGGAAACCGGGAAGGAGGATGTATGTCATGCGCTTGAAATATATTTCTCACAAAGGAATATTAACAACGCTACATTCGATACGTCTGATAAGTCGGAAACGCAGGTGATCTAACATTATAGGCCTGTTTTAAACGCGGAACGTTGTAGCCTTAGGAGTGCGTGTGTTTATGTTCTCTCTTACCAATATCTTCCAGGTACCGATCCTGGACTCTAGGACAGTACTTTAGAGTAGATAGCTTGGTTGATTTACGTAAAAATGCGTCGAACTCCATCCATCTGGAGCTCCATCGCCTATAAAAATCATTCCTTACTTGTTCTTCTTAACTGTCTGCTATTACATCACGGCACTTTGAAGTCTGTTACTATACATCGATAAGGAGTGCTAAGCTCCTCGACATGGACGCATCTCGAGATGGGTGAGGACTCGGAATGCCCCATTCATTCACGAGAGGTGGAGTGTAGCGGTCTTCTTCTTGTCGGTTGCAGTTTAACGGTGCTGCAGGGCGGGTTGGTCAATGACAGTGTGAGGAGGGTCTTTTACCCTAAGACAGCGAGAATGCTCTGTGACTCTCATACACAGAGAGATAGATCGTTAATTAAAAACTATGCTCGAGGTGATAGAAATATGTGGAGTGTTGTCTTTGATGATTTATGTGTTCGAGAATTAACATTGAATAGCTGTACTGCACAGTCATCTACCCATGTTCGCACTGATACTCGCAAAGTGGAGAAGGGGTGGTTTAGCTATGATAATGAAATTGGGGAAACATGCTATCACATCACTGGCCGGTGTTGAAGTTACTGTAAAATAGTTCGCACTATCAACTGCGATGCTTATTATTAGAGTCTTTTCCATCCCATCCGTGCACTGGCTACCACATAATGATTGACTGGTATTGCTTGTTTGAGTTGGGGAAAAAGTTTTGGTGGATGGAGAGCAACTTCTGGGGTGGATAGCATCGAAACAGTGATCGCGTATTGAGTGCAATGTGAGGAATTAGTCGAAAGTGAACGCATGGTCATCAGCTATTCTGTCAGTGGGAGAGACGAGCCTAAATGAAGAGCTTGTGAATCGTCTTTGGACTGTAGTTTGGAGACCTACGCCAACACGGCAAAACTCTTCCAGATTGCTTATGTTGTAATTGTCTTTTATTAAAAATCAATCCACGTGTGGCGTGTTATGCTATCCGCAGTAAGAATTGGTTTACACCATGCAACGTATAGTTTCCTGCGAAAGGCCGTGTATCAGAACTTCTTAATGTCAGTTTAGAACCTAACACAGGCCTCAAAGTCGTGGCAGAAAAACGAAATGTTTGGCATTGTACAAAAGCGTGTTAGAAAACAGTGTTTGAACCAGGATCATAAGGAGCGTCTCTTGCGACTTAGTATAGTCGGTGGGATACGATCATTCGCCTAGAGTACCTCTGTGGTGCCTGTATATTTAATAGGTGGCAGTAGCAGCAGCAGTTTGAGGTGTAAATTCGGTGAGAGACTTGGTATACCGTTAGCTTGGATAGCTGCACACTGCGATATTCTGGGGTGAGAATTACGAAATCTCTTTCTCTGCACTGGACCGCACCGCAGCTTTGCGTCATTGCACCAGCATCGAAGCCTATGTGACTTCTAAATCGGATGAGCTTTTATAGTTCGTAATTTTTCTATGTTGGGGGCTAGACAATAACGATGATAGCATGCTGGGCTGATTTATTTGAATGGACACAGATCTGTAGTACTTGTATGTAGTTTGGGGACGTAGCACATTGCGCGCATTTCCGCCAAATGGTCAAAACACTGTCCTATTGCACTAACTCAGATCGTTATGCTTCTAAACCGGTTGCAGAAGGTGGTGGGTATGGTTTTCTTTGAGTTCTGCTCAGTTCCGATTTAAATTGAAACGGTCACATGTGGAAAGCTGGAGAAATGGGAGCAGTTGCAAAATGCGTGGGGGTGACTAAAACCACATTGCAGTTTTATTGTAGCAGACAGGTTCGAGGAAGGTGACTCGTTTCGAGATATGAGAGCTAGAAATATGATTCACTTGTGGATGTGATCCGATGTAGGTATGTGTTTGACTGGAAAGACCTGATTCCCAATGATGGACATCATTTCTAGCGGATAGCGTAACACTAGAGATCTGAAAAAGCTAGTGTACATTTCATATGACCTCAATCGCCCTATCATCTTCTACTACTGTTTGTGTTCCTTCTCAGTCAGGCATCGCTTAGAACTCATTGTGTATATAGCAGATCCTCTGACATGGTATCGAGACAGTCGTAAGGAGGGTATGGATTAGACTTGGGATATTGTGATAACAAAGGGAAGAGTTTGTCAAGTCATAAGGAAGGTACAGATATTCCCATTTCCAGAACCACTGCCGACAGTGGAGTGTATTTCCGATACTTCGGTCATTGTCGAATGCCATTTACTTGAGCCCGCGATCCTAAGATTTAATTGTAAGTATAATGATAAAGAATATATGTGACCGGTTTTCTGGAATAATTCCGTGTATGCATGGCTATGGTGGTACTGATTCACATTTCCCATTAACGGCAGCAGCTATCCAGATGCAGAGGTCTGTTGGAGTGTAGGAATGTATCAGAGTTAACTTTGCCCTCGTCTAGACGACTGGATAGCGAACTGATATTTAGTATGTGTTGGACGGTTTTCGTGATCAAGTGGAAATTTGAGAAGACTGGGCGTTTGCGCTGGACCATTATTTTGTTCCATGTAAATTGTTCGGTTGACTGCTTGTGCACATTTCGCGCCTTTATTTAGCTGAGAGAAGATCGATTGTGTCTTGTGTGGAAGATACGTTTGCATGTTCTCTAGACATTGGAAAGACCTTAGTTGGCTTGTACATTATAGGGATGATTTGGAATGTGTTACATGGCCGACTTCGGCATTCCGGAGTGGAAATATCAGTTTCCTCTATCTGTTTCTAGTTACTCAGTGGTTTACAGAATGCTGCACCTCCCTAAAACTTGGGGTTTGTAGAGAAATAATTTCCATTCTATATCTTGGGAATTATGTTGCGCTAGCGATCGGTAGGATGCTGTCTAGTGCTTGATATCGAAAAGTACCACGAAAATGGTATAATATTATGGCGAAAATACGTGTGTTCTTGTAATCCCCGAGTCTGAAGATGTCTGTAGAAAAGCGAGCAGGTTCGGAGGAGAAACAGTAACGCGTTTGTGCCGAGGGGAAACGATCTAGAATTTGTAGAGGAGTTCTAAGAGCGACTTCTGTCCGCTGAGGGTGCTCTGATGTAAAAGGCATGATTTTGTATGGCGCTGAATGTCACGTCTGTAGCAAGAAAGAAAAGGCTGACGTGCTTTCTTGGGACTGGGGAGCATCGTGACGTATAGCCTGTGTGAGTGCAGGCATACCATAATTTTTTTGGGGGCCGTACAGATATAAAAGATAACTGCACTGTTTGTGTAAAATGTGTATATATTGCATTGTAAAGTTACTGTGGTTTATCTTGTGTAAAATGTGTATATATTGCATTGTAAAGTTAGTATGGTTTATGTTGTGGCATGACTATAGAGGATGACTGTGTGTCCTATCATGAGGGACGTATAGATTCAGCACATTGATAACCACGAGAGACTTTTTTATGTGGAAAATTACGTGTGCTATAGATAATGAAATTGGTTCCAGAAGCACCGCCGTCAAGAGGAGACATTAACTCTACAACGATCAGCGTCAGACTCTAGCAGCAATCGTATTATTTAATTGTAGTTACACTGGTAGATATGTTCCTGTCTTCCAATATCCTTGTGAGTCTAGTATGTATTTGATGATCTATAGACAACTTTACTGGTTTAACTGTCAATGCAGTTTAACGATCTGTGCAATATAATTTTACCGCTGAAAGTCTGAGAAAGAATAATTTTACCACTGATAGTCTGAGAAAGAAGAGGCGGACAGTGCTTCTATACCGGCGGCATCAGTAATTCGATGGGTAAATTCGATAAGAGCCAATCATAATGCTCGATTTATCACATCCATTGTGCTGGGATGTATTAGCCTCTACGTAGTGGTGAGAACATTCGTGTATGTTGAGAGCAGGAAGGGTACCACATTAGGTCCGCGAGGAAGACTGCATTCGGCGTTATTTTCGTAAACAGGTTCTGTTAAGGTAAGAATTTTCATGCATACAAGCTGGGACATCAAGAAAGCGAGTGTTAACTATTTCTGGGACACTATACAATTCCCGAGAGGTCGTCTTGGCTGTTACTTTCTACAAAGCCATGTGACGTAAGAATAAGATTGAGAACATTTTACATGGCAAGTCGCCATGTGGGCGTTTCACAGTGAGGCAAGGTGTGAGCCACGCTGGGGCGGGTATGCACAGCTGAACACGTCACTCTTGGTCCGTTTCAAACGCTAAGGGGAAAGCAGCCTGTGCTATTCTGTCATCAGTGGTAAAGACAAGTGATGCCTTGAGGCGTCTCGAGTATGAGACAGACGTGAATACACTTGGAGTTTTGTGATGTCGGTATAACTGTGACTGTATACTCGGAAATAGAGACAACTTTTCCCTGCGTCCGGCGGCATGTTGCGGCTGTGATGGTGCGTGCGGTCTTGAACGGATGTCTGTGTGTGCTTTGACATGTGACAACGGCGTCACTTCGTGGGAGCAGTGACGTGCCGTGAAAGTGTGTCTGTTGCATTATTTTGTGAGTGGGCCTGTAGGCTGTGCTATGCGCTATTTGGACAGTTCACGAGTTGATTTTGTGTCTGCACATCTGTGTACTGCATTATTTAGGAGCCGTTTACAGGTCTGTACTGAAAGTATTTCGGAAAACTAGGGGTTGTTTGCGTGTCTGCAGACTGTGTATTGTGCCCTCAAGCACATCAGGGCTAGTGTTTTGTGTCAGTGTGATAAATATACTCATTCCATAAATAAACTGTTTCATAGTAAATAGAGTACACTCCTTCCTTACTCTATACAGCAGCCCATTTTCCCCCTACAGGCCACCATCTGGGATTTGGTCACTGGAGGGATGACAGTACCCTCTGGTGGCTGTAAAGTGTACTAGGTCAGTTGGAGTCTAGATCTCATGGTGGAGACATTGCTTGAAAAATAATAAAGACTTATGTCTATCATAGGCAGAGTCGTTTTCCCACCATTTTGCCCCACCATCTTGGATGACTGTGCAGTTTAGTGCACTTTACTACACGTTAGTGTATGTTAGCCCGACAACATTGCTTGGTAACGGGACGTGGGGGTCGGTTGAGGATCATGGTGGAGACTTTAACTATTTCCTTCCAAGTCCAGGTGGGCGTGGCATTAGCGAAAATTCATTCCAAGTCCACAGTAGCAATCTCGGGTGGTATCAATATGTACTAGGCCTCGTGGTGAACACAATGTATGCCGCCATCTTGAATAACGGTAGTCGTATCATCAGATGACATTACAGATGACAGCGTCCACTGGTGTCGATACTGTGTACTAAGTCAGTTCGAGTCTGGAGCTCTTGGTGAACACAGTGTTTGCCGCCATCTTGGATAACGGTAATTGCGTCATCACCTGACGTCACAGTAGTGCCCTCTGGCGGTGGTGATGTGTACAAAGTCAATTGGGCTCTGGTCCTCTTGGTGAACATCTTGGCTTACATTACAGATGAGTGCACCCTCTGGTGGTAGAGATGTGTACTATGTCAGTTGGAGTGTGGACCTCGTGGTGAACACACTGGATGGCCATACTGCAGGGAATTGTTTAAATATAGACTTACGTCCAAGTCAATTTCCCACGAATCCTTAGGAAGTGGCAGCTGGGTGACGGAGGTTAGTCCAAGTGCCTTTTCTTTCATGGTCAGTTGACTTAGGTTAGTGGAGGTAGGCCAAGTGATCTATCTCCCCGCGATTTTCTTTGCTTAGTAGAGATAACAGGGGTGTGATGCATTATCATGTTGGAATTCAAACATGGCGCCAGTTCATAAGAGGAGGTGGCGTCGGGGGAATTTGGTTAGTGGAGGTAGGCCAAGTGAGCTATCTTCCCATGATATTCTTTGCCTAGTACAGATAACTGGGGTGTGGTGCATTATTTCGTTGGAATTTGAACTTCCCGCCATTTTTTTCTGGAGGTGGGGAGGGGGGCGGCACTTTCCCGCTAAAATTCAAACTTGCTCCTCTCTTCAACACCAGCATCTTGTCAGTTGAATGCATTTCCCACCAAAAAGAATAAAGATTGTACCTTACACCCCTGCCTTTATTCCACCAGTATGTAGGTGAAGAGTAGAGTTTGAATGTGTCTGTCACTAGTTTATAGTGGTATTGCGAAATTTTTCCCCAGCAGGATAACACCAGTTGTACGGTGTCGCCAATTTTTGAGTTGTATTGCTCTTTCATGCCATCCTTGTGTAGCGCTACGTGTATAGTTGTGTAATTAGGCCCGAGCTTTGTGATTAATTACGTAATTAGGATCGATCTTTGTGTCAATTCCCCGACCAAAATAAATAAAGTTCACGAACCTAACCTTCCTCTCCTACATCTGGATAGATTCCGTGTGTTGGGCTTTCCATCCAATAGAACCATGGTTTGAATCTCGGAAAGAGCACCACCATTTTTTAATTTCCTGTCAAATCCAAGTGCTTCTGGTGGTTTAGTTGTGTTAGGAGGGTGCGCTTCGGCTTTCCGCTTAGGAGGACCAGGGTTTGAGTCCCAGAAAGGGCACCACCAATTTTAATTTCCCATCAATTTACAGGTGGGGTGGGATATGAGCAGAGCCCTGAGATGAAGAAGTTCCTGCCAAAATTCGAAATGCCCACCAATAGTGTAGGGGAGGGTGGAGAGGGGGGAGGGGTCTGGGGCACACGTGCAGGCTGAGAAAAACATGTGACATAATCTGGGGGTGGGAGTGGGTGTGTTCAGTGGTGGGAGCATTAGTGCGTGTGAGTGGTGGCAGGCATGATTAATTGATCAATTTAATTAATTTTCATACCGATTTGATTTTAAAAGTGTCCTTGTAACCCCAACTCCCACCTACACATAATTCAACTGCATTTTCTGATGCATTTCAATCATGGTGGTAGAATACATGCTACAAAGATTGTAAAGCCATTTTCACATGAGCTATTTCCACATGAAACTGCGTTCATGGAATTCAGAATCACACGGACTGTCTACATTTCTGTCGAAGACGCATTGCGCTGCTTTCACTTGGCATATCTTTTCTTTTTCATGGAAAAGGTGTGACATCACAAATCAAATCATACCATTTTAGAAGTGCGGAATATGCATTTGGTAGAATGGCATAGTTGTTAAGGCGGTCAATTTCTAACCTGCAGGTGGGGGGCTGGAATCCTGTCATTTCAATAAATTTTAATTCATGGTGACAACTATTAGTTTAGGATGACAATGAGGAACATCAAGTATTCACAATTTTAAAGTATTCATAAGTATATAACTGAGGATGTAATGGAATCAAACTCTCGACTCTATCGCTACACTGTCGATCTTGCATCACTTTTCGTCTTTACGTGTTGCGATTTCTGTTTGGCATTAAAAGAAATTGTGCTGGTGTAATCTGTCGCCAGCACACGAGTCGGCAAAGATGAAGGGCGAAGATCGATTAGTAGACACTGGATCAAGTGTGCCTATCACGAGAGAAGCCAGAGGCGCACCCACAAGCAACATGCCGCCAACTCCCCCTCGACAGCACGTATTTAGGCCGCCGCCACTGACCAGACGGCCTCACTCACTCACACGCTCCCTCACTCACTCACTCACTCACTTACTTACTCACCCAGTTTGGCGTCTATCAGTTTGCTCGCAGAGCGGGTTTAGTTCATCACAGCCTACGACAGTACATAGCAGCCGGATTAGCGACTATAGCAGTTGTTGATGAGCTTGTATCACAAACATGCACTCTATTCAAGCTAAGTAAAGTATCCAGTTCATGTAAATAAAGAACAATATTAATCCACGTGTGCATTTGTGTTGTAGAAAGAGGATACCGGCCACCCATCACAACATGCTCTCCATTGCCTCCTTGAGGAACAAGACTCTACAGAAATGATATATCCTTTGTGCTTGCGTCGGTATTGCCGTCCTGCCTGCATTTAAATAAAGAGAACTCAAATTCATATGATGCTTTTTCTTGTCGTAAAAAAACTAAATACTTTCTCTTTGATGCCTTCATCGGCTTTGACGTCATGCGCCATGTTATAAAAAAATTAGTTTCATGTTTGTCTCAGTCTTTTTGATCAATG
Source organism: Schistocerca americana (assembly GCF_021461395.2). NCBI lineage: Eukaryota > Metazoa > Arthropoda > Insecta > Orthoptera > Acrididae > Schistocerca > Schistocerca americana. Next base: position 568,999,318 of record NC_060120.1, read on the forward strand.
GTCGTAAAATAATTTAAAATCAATAGTCTATTGAATGACTGAAATGAGTGAAATGACAGCCTAGTTTTTATGTATAATCTGTTCCTCTAATTTTTTTTAAAAAAAGATAAGAGTAATAAATTTTCCTCTTTTTCGAGGCAAAACAAAACGTCGTTCGTTATAAACAAAATTTTTCCTTAACAACACAATAAATGAGTACCGTGACCAGTTTCTGTCCTCCTCTTCAACTGCATTTCGCCGCTGGGGAGTAGAGGCAGCAAGTTTCCGGAGGAATCTATTATCTGTGACAACTCTTTCCATGCGACATGAACTGCTTCAGACAGCACTGGCTTGGATGTCGATACTACTCGTCTACACTTATAATTTTCTCCATCTCTGCCCACAGGTGCTCTATGGGACTGCGGTCAGCACCTTTGAAAGGCCAGTACGTTCAATTGAAACCAGTGTTTTACACAGTTCGCAGCGTGGACAGTAGAACGGCCATGCTGGAAGATTATTCTGCCTCCAGAAAATTTCTGACAAACAGAAGGAAGCACTACGTTATCCAGTATTTCTCAGCAGTAACGACTAAAAAATGGATGGTCCACTTGCCAGAGAACGCCGCAACCACTTGCTGATATCCGTCCACAAAGTGTGACGGCCACATCTTTGTCTCTGATGGACACATTTGCTGTCGAATTTTGGTTCACTTGGTAGATGTACATGGACTGAAGCATTTGATGCAGTACAAAACACCTTCTCGTCCGTAAATATAGTTCGCTCCCAATACAAAAGCGTACTGGGCCGTAATAAGGAGTTATTTAGTTCTTTCCATTTCTAGCGAAAGTTTTCCACGTTAATATTGGACATCTCTAATTATTATTTCTGTACGCCTGTGAGAATTTTAACCCTGCAACATTTTGTTGCTCCTTCAGCATTTCCTTAACCACCTGCTTTCGTCCGTACCTTCTTTTCTCGTCGGGACGACGACGAATGGTCGACCTACTCACACTTAGCCGGAGGATGCTTCTAATTTCTGTGCTGGTCCTGCAAGGGTCTTCTTCACGGTAATGAAGTATTCTATTGCCTTGATTCTCCGTGGTAGTCCGTGAAAGGCCAGAACGAAGACGACTGCTGACGTGGCTTTCCTCCGCCACCCTCTTCATCCAGAGATGTATCGTAGATTTGCTGTATCCTAGGGTATGGGAATATCGCTGATACAGTACCATCTTCATAAACCGCAAGAATGCTACCTTTATCAACTTCCTTGTGCTGTGACGTTTCGCAAGTAAGAACCTACTAACAAGTCAGGGGGAAATGAAGTACAAGGTGGCGAGCACTTCCTTCGCCTCAGAAGTCAAACTCATTCCTGATTACGTGCTTTGAAAAAAGATTTAATAAATTAGTTCTTTTTGAGTATAGTTTAGAGCATCATGTAAATGTATTTTGTCTCTAAACATCATACATAGTAATAATGGCTCCGTTTTTAGAGATTAAAGGTAAAATTTAGATTTACGTTGTGGCGCAGGTCATGTTGTTCCAGCTAATCGTATTTTAGTCAACTGTGCTACCTCACATATTACATACAGCACAGGAGTCTGTAACAAGTCTTCATACAGCAGTTGAATTGTTGTTTGAGGATGAACTCGGCCTTCGTTTGTTAACCGTTATGTATTTTTAGCATTATCATACCTTCAGATGTTAAACTGGGTTTCAACTAATGATTTACACAAGTACAGGAACACAACGCCTGATACCTCTTAGGAAAACTACACTGAAGAGCCAAAGAAACTGGTACACCTGCCTAAGATCGTGCAGGGCCCCCGTGAGTTTGCCGGATTGCCGCAACACGACGTGGCATGGACTCGACTAATGTCAGAAGTAGTGATGGAGGGAACTGTCACCATGAATCCTGCAGGGCTGTCCATAAATCGTAAGAGTACGAGGGGGTGGAGTTCTCTTCTCAACAGCATGTTGCAAGGCATCCCATATGTGCTCAATAATGTTCGTGTCTGGGGAGTTTGGTGGCTAGCGGTAGTGTTCAGACTCAGCAGTGTGTTCCTAGAGCCACTCTGTAGCAATTCTGGACATGTGGAGTGTCACCTGTCAGAGTCGTAGCTAAACGTATCAGGCGTCCCATATCACTCCAACTGCACACGCCTCACACCATTACAGAGCCTCCACCAGTTTGAACAGTCCCCTGCTGAAATGCAGGGCCCATGGATTCATGAGGTTGTCTCTACAGCCGTACACGTCCATCCGCTAGATACAATCTGAAACGATATTCGTCCGACCAGGCAACTTGTTTCCAGGCATCAACAGTCCAATGTCGGTGTTGACGGGCCCAGGCAGGGCGTAAAGCTTTGTGTCGTGCAGTTGTCAAGAGTACACGAGTGGGCCTTCGGCTCCGAAAGCCTATATCGATGATGTTTCGCTGAATGGTGCGCATGCGCACGCTGTCACTTGCTGATGATCCAGTATTGAAATCTGCAGCAGTTTGCGGAAGGGTTGCACTTCTGTCACGTTGAACGATTCTCTTGAGTCGTCGATGGTCCTGTTCTTGTAGAATCTTTTTTCGACCGCAGCGATGTCGGAGATTTGACGTTTCACCGGATTCCTAATATTCACGGTACACTCGTGAAATGGTCGTACAGGAGAATCCCTACCTCATCGCTACCTCGGCGGTGCTGCATCCCATCGCTTGTGCGTCAACTACAGCACCACGTTCAAACTCACTTAAATCTTGATAACCAGCCATTGTAGCAGCAGTAAGAGATCCAACATGAGTGCCAGACACTTGTTGTCTTATATATATATATATATATATATATATATATATATATATATATATATATATATATATATATATATATATATAAGCCTGGACTACTGAGAATCAGTTTATTGCAACGGATCTTCTGCAATATTTTCTTCCTCGTACTACTTGAAATAGGTGACGTCAACCAAGTCATCTAGAGAGAATGATCATGACATTTAACAAAAGACATTAACATCCTCTGACTTTGAAAGTAGCGTTTACCGCCAGTTTTAGCATTTTACAAGCGTCGTTGCTAAGCGCAAGTAGAAGTAATGCAACGCAGGTTTTGTTATGAAGTAACGTCTTCATCAGTTGCTGCAATTTTAATGTAATTTACGAATAATTAGAGATGTCCGATATTAACTTGGAAAACATTCGCTAGAAATGGAAAGAACTAATTAAGCGTTTGTTACGGTCCTGTTACCAAAGAAAACCGCAATCATTTGCTGCGAACTAAATATTTACCCGTTTTTTGGCAACTGATTCGAAAAAGGACCAGTAGCATTACATGGTTCCTTCAAGCACGCATGTAGCAGCAGCGGAATGGGCATTTTCGAAAATATTTTTTCTCACTTTTTGATCAGTTAGACTATGTTGATCTCGAAGATGTTATTTATTTTCATCCCCCATAAAAACTTTTTAATATATCGAGAGAAAAATTTTTTTTAATAAAAAATGTTTTTATCTCATTTTTTGACCGGACCACGAATATGTTATTTGCAAACACCATTCAAGCTAAATCGTAGCACATGAAAGCACTCGGATAAAATCGCCTCATTCAGTTTACATTTAAGTCAAATAACAGTGTAGTTAAGTGTTAATTCGGTATTTGTTATGTGCGTTTGTTCAACTAACTCGTAATGTCTAGAATTTTCCTTGATTTGACCGAATTTCGTATGGTAAATTTGTTCGACGTTTACCGTGATAGTGATACAGCTATTGAATGGGCTTTCAGTCATGGTTTGCTGAAACGTGTGAGATTCTGTGAAGACGGCAATGCCTTGGCGGCGCGAATAAAATGTTCTTAGAACGCAAGCAATTTGCCGACGGTCGTATTTGGCGCTGCTCTGTAAGACGCATTTGCAGAAAGAAAATTTCAATTCGCAAAGATTCCTTTTTTACGGGTAGTCATCTGTCTATCGAATGCATTATCAAAATGGCTAACTTCTGGAGCTTCGAACTCGATAAACAGGAATTTTTGATGCGTGAACTGCAAATCTCGGCTAATACGGCTGTGGATTGGAAACAGTTCTGCAGAGACATTTGCCACGAGTATTTCGTGCAAGAGCCGATTGTTTTAGGCGGTCAAGGGCGTACAGTTGAGATCGATGAAAGCTGTCTTGTCCGTCGAAAATACAATAGAGGTCACAAGGTTAAGGAACAGTGGGTATTCGGCGGATACGACACTAAGACCAGAGAAGCTTCCTCGTTCCTGTAGTTCGAAGAGATGCTGCAACTTTGCTGCCGATTCTACAAAAATATGTGCGTCCTAGGACCACTATTGTTTCTGATTTGTGGGGAGCCTATAACACAGTCCAGAATCTAGGTTGTCAGCATTTGATTGTTAATCATTCAATGCATTTCGTTGATCCAATTACTCATGCAAGTACTAATCATGTTGAAAGCGTATGGTAGAAAGCAAAATAGAAAAACAAGCGCATGTTTGATACTGATCACAATATGCTGTCCAAATATTTGGCTGAGTTTCTATGGCGGCAACGCTCTGGATCAAACCCATTTCACAATTTGATTGATCACATCAAGCGCGTTTATCCGAATGCTGCGATTTAGCTTGCTGCAAGTTAACTTGAATGATCCTTACGCATTGTTATTTTTCGATTACATGAGAATATGATGTTTTATTGTTTCAATCACAATTTTATGTTGTTGTATTGTTACGTTTTGATTAAATGACAATATGTTGTTTTACTGTTTGAAAACTGATGAAAAATATGTCATATTCGTGATCAGCATAGTCAAATTGACGATAATCGGTAAAAAATCAAAGATTTCATGGGTGTTCCCCTAAACTCGATAAGTGCCGCAGAATGAAGAAGTTAGCAGCAGTATCGTGTCTAACTTGTAAGCTAAGCACATCCTACACTATGCCACAATCACGAAGGTAGCGAAGGAGAAGGTAACAGGGCTCTTAATTTTTTTAACTTCAGATTATGAAGAATTTGGTACAGGACTGGGACTCGAATTCGGATCTCCTGTTTCGCTGTATCTGACCTACGCGGAACGATATAGTTCGAGCATTTCGTTGTTTTCTCCAATACTGCAAATACCTCTAGGTCACCACGAAAGGCACATATGTGGGCTCGAATCACAGTCCAACACAAAAATATTCATGGTTTCGTTTCAAGCCCTAGCGCACGCACGTCGAACTACTAGTGATAAATAATTTTCATTTTTAATGTCCCGGCGGTAAGTACCCGGTTCGATTCCCGACCAGGCAAAAAGCTAAATCCTCTATTCCAATTTAAACGTTTCCTTGCTGGTGAAAAAATTCGATGTGGGACATTTGTTTTTACTTAGTTAACAATCTGGTTACGTGCTGGGTTCGTGGCTTCGTCACAAAAATTTACATCATGGCGCTTTGTTTTAAACACTTGCGAACTTTGTTACTTGAAATTATATAAAACGTTTTTCGTGGTTAGTTACTAGGGACATAAGGGTCTTGATAGAATTCCGGGCAGAGCATAAAAATTTTCAAGTTCAGATTTGCTAACTGATACTCGTGAAAAGACTGATATTTCACGACTCTTTATGTCCAGTCACCAATGACGAACGTTTCTGAGATCCGAGTCTCTCTTAGGCACGAAAGGTTTGCTTCGTTAGAATGGCTGTAGGTTCTTGTTTTCAATACGCATCCAAAACAAAAAAGTTCGTCATGTCGTTTAAAGTTCTAAGATATGCACAAATAATTGCTCAGTCATTGTTAGTTCAAAATTCATTTTATGACAAACTACTCGTTTCAGGAACGTCGTTTCACAGGTGTGGGAAAATCTTCTGAAGAGCAAAAATACTTCCAATTGTCATAAAATTTTAGGAGTTCACATATAGTCTCAAAATCTCTTGTTCAAAAACATATTTAATTTTGCTTAAAGACTGTTGGAATGACTTATGTTAAATCTAAGGAGTGTGATAGTGATTTTGAAATGTTCCTTACCGTAATAAAATTAAGTTTAGAAGCGTTAAAAATCTGTGTGGTGCGTTTTCTAGTATTTCGAATATCGTGATGTCGGATTACATCTGGACTGATTACCTAAAACGACAGTTTTCTCTAGTGATCTCTTGTGGTATCCATTTTGTATTGTCAAACGACTGTACTGCAAAGCGGTCACAGGACCTGTAAGATAGCTACGTTACATGGGCTGCATGCAAATCAGACGAAACGCAGTTCGGGTCGTTCAGATACTTTTGGGTATGATAGTACATTGAAACAGAAGGTCTTATACCATGGAACTTGTGGTATCTGCAAATGAACTGAGTTGCTTTAATGTATGAAGAATTTTACCTGTCTTGAAAATGGAAATTTGGTTGGTTACCAATAGGTTCTATTTCGAAATGTATTTAACTTGTAACTGGTTTTTGATGTGCTTTTACTTAATTTTTTTTTACTAACTGATTATTGATGTGTGACAGAGTAATTATGCAATATATATATACTATTAAATACAGTATTGAGACGACTTTTTCGATTGCAACACTTTTAAATTGCTATGGAACATTTGTTCCTAGGTACATGACCAATTTGTACCTTGGTACATTTTATTCCAGATTTGGAAAATTCAGAGGTTTGAGGACTAATTTTTGTAATTTTGGAAAAAGACTGCAGCACACAAAAACTGTGTACCCTCATTTAAAAATGTAATAGGAAAGTTTATTAAACGTCTATTATAAGGCTGACTAGAGATGAAACTGTGAAAATTGTTCCAAGGTACAACACTCTCCCCTACCTTATTTATCGATCTATGCTGCATCTCTTGACATTGCACGACAACCGAATGTACAATAAAGTGAAGTGGAATTAATTTTCTTTTTATTTACACGTCAAGTTCCATAGGACCAAATTGAGGAGCAAACCTCCAAAGTCATGGAACGTGTCAGTACATGAAATTACAACGTAAAAGTAATAACAGATAAAAATAAAATGTTTATGAACCCGAAAAAAGTCAATCCATAAGTTTAAGTAAACGCTATCAGCAATACAATAAGAATCAACTTAATTTTACAAGGAACTCCTCGACAGAATAGGAGTGACCCATGAGGAAACTTTTCAGTTTCGATTTGAAACGCGTGGATTACTGCTAAGACTTTTTAATTCTAGTGGTAGCGTATTGAAAATGGATGCAGCAGTATACTGCACACCTTTCTCCACAAGAGCTAAGGAAATCCGATCCAAATGCAGGTTTGATTTCTGCCGAGTATTGACTGAGTGAAAGCTGCTTATTCTTGGGAACAAGCTAATATTATCAACAAGAAATGACAGTAAGGAATACATATATTGAGAGGCCAATGTCAAAATATCCAGATTCGTGAACAGGGGTCGACAAGAGGTTCGTGAACTTACACCACTTATTGCCCGAACCGCCCGTTTCTGAGTCAAAAATATCCTTTTACAATGGGAAGAGTTACCCCAAAATATAATACCATATGACATAAGCGAATGAAAATAAGCAAAGCAGACTAATTTTCGTGTCGAACGATCACTCACTTCAGATACCGTTCGAATAGTAGAAATGGCAGCATTAAGTCTTTGAACAAGATACTGAACGTGGGCTTTTCACGACAGTTTGCTATCTATCTGAACAGCTAGAAATTTGAACTGTTCAGTTTCACTAATCATATGCCCATTCTGTGAAATTAAAACGTCAGATTTTGTTGAATTGTGTATTAGACACTATAAAAACCGAGTCTTACGATGATTTACTGTTAGTTTATTTTCTACAGCCCATGATCTTATGTCATGAAATGCACTATTTGAAACCGAGGCAATGTTGCGCACAACATCCTTGACTACCAAGCTAGTATCATCAGCAGACAGAAATATGTTGGAGTTAACCATAATACTAGAGGGCATATCATTTATATAAATAAGGAACAGGAGTGGCCCCAACACTGATCCATGAGGCACCCCCCACTTGACCATACCCCACTCAGACCCAACATCACTGCCATTCTCAACACTGCGAATAATGACTTTTTGCTGTCTGCTGCTAAAGTGAGAAGCAAACCAATTGTGAGCTACTCCCCGTATTCAGTAATGGTCCAACTTCTGGAGCAATATTTTGTGATCAACACAATCATACGCCTTAGTTAAATCAAAAAACATACCTAGCGTTCGAAACCTTTTGTTTAATTCATCCAGTACCTCACAGAAGGAAATAGAATACAGAATTTTTAGTTGTTAAACGACTTCTAAAGCCGAATTGTAAATTTGATAGCAAATCATGTGATATGAAATGATCAATTATCCTTACATCCACAGCCTTTTCAATAACTTTAGTGAACACTGATGGCATAGAAATAGTACTAAAATTGTCTACATTATCCCATTCTCCCTTTTTATAAAGTGGCTTTACTACTGAGTACTTTAATGGTTCAGGAAACTGACCCTTCCTAAAGGAAAAATTACATATATGGCTAAATACAGAGGTAACATTTTCAGCACAGTAATTTAATATTCTGCTAGGCACTCCATCATATCCATGAGGGTCCTTAGTCTTCAGTGATTTAATTATTGACTCAATATCCCCCTTGTCTGTATCACAGAGGAGTATTTCAGATATGAATCTCGTAAAAGCATTTGCCAAGAGAGTTATTTGATTCCCCGTAGAAACTAAATTTTTATTCAATTCACCAGCAATGTTCAGAAAATGATTGTTAAATACTGTATTTGTATCTGATTTATCAGTAACAGAAATATTTTAATCTTATTATCAGTCTACGACCTTTCAGCATGCTGTAGTGACTTTGGTCAGCAACTACTGTCAGTCAATAGAACGAAAAACCAGTCCAAGCCGCAAATATTTTATTTTTTGTTTGATGACTAGTTTCGGGACGAGACCCGTTTTCAAATCAACATAACAAAGTCGAAAATGGCAATTCCGAAGATGTCAAAAAATGTGTAATCTAAATTCACAATGCATATAGGTAACTCATACAGTAACTTTTCTTTTACTTCTTCGGAAATGCCATTTTCGACTTTGTTATGTTGATGTCGAAGTGGGTGTCGGCTCAAAACTAGTTATCGAATGAAAAATAAAACATTTGCAAGTTGGAATGGTTTTTCGTTCTTTTGGTTTGATCAGCTGTCAGTATCCGGATCATGCTTGGGATTTGAATGTTGGAATTTTTGGCACTAGTTTCGATACACTTCAATTTTCTTCTTCACCAGAGAACTGGAACATCCGATGCGATAGATTCACGTTGGCGCAGAGTCGGAAAGTAATGTATTTTGCGTTCAGGTAACCCTTCAAGGTCGCAATATTATAGTTACGAGAGAAACCAAGTACGAGGATCTTGGTCAGCTGAGGTTCTACGTCCAATTTATGTGGATATCGCTGGATGATTCTTATGGTTTACCTCGTCTGCCACGTTTAGATAGGCAGAAGATTTCGATTAATTTGTGCATGATTAAGGACTATTTACTGATTCATTTGGTATAAATCGTATATAACTGATTAGGGCACTGTCTGAAGCAATGGGCGATCTTATCTTTACAGTACGAAATATGTACAGTACTTCGTTAGAAGGCGACTGCTTAACCAGAATAATTCCTTACTTCACTTGCTGTTCCAATTAATTTATAACTTCATAACTGTCTTTGGAGAATAGGACGTAATTTATTTAATATTTGTCTGAGGTTTCCAACCCAATATAATCTGATACTGATTAAGCTTTGTACTTTCATGTATGGCACTATTCGGTACATCTTCTACGTTCCCTATATATTGTTCAATTTTTTTCTGCTAAAGCCTTAGCGACACCGAAGATCCTCAGATTTGGCGTCATCTGAGGTTGCAGAACCTGCTTATAGTATCGGAATCAAAGAGTGTGTTGCAACCCATCAAAGACCCGACGTGGTACAGTGATCTGAACTCCCAAAATTATGCGAGAATCGCAACAAAACAAAAGAAAAGGAATGGAAATCTTCTTGACATGGGAATCTCCTTTCATCCAAGGCGCTATACCAGCCAACGGTGCTGGCGACCTGGTTTCTGCCAACACGGTATCAACAAGAATCTATGCAATGAAGTCGTCGAGATGACAAGAGTGTTGGAAGACCAACCTGTAGCACATAGCGTTGACGGTCGACGCAGACTGGTCTACGTTGCACTGCTCAAGTATCGGCCAGTTCTGCAGACATTACTGTATGTTTCAGAACAGGTATGCAGACAAGATGGCGGTCATCCCAGGTTGTACTCGAATGCTGTTTGTCGCTGCTTACCACAGTATTCAGCCCATCGGTCTCTCACAAACTATGCTGTCATAGCAGCATAGCCTAGATGAACCGAAACATCACGCTATGCCAACTTATTACTGCCCATTTCGAACTCATTTACACACTGATACACCAATGTTTGATGACGGTGAGACAACCTGTCACTTTTTTCCACGTTTCCACTTCATTCAGCTGAGACTGACGTTTTACGGATCTTCTGACACCAAAAGTAGGTGGTGCTAACGTGGATACTCTCTCTCCAGTAGCAACCACTTTTTGCGTGTGAAGCAGTACTGCATCCAATCCCTCCATCCTAAGCTGGTTTTACTTTGCCCTTTTTTCACTTTTGTTTTCATGCTCATGTTATCTCTGACTTACGCAAGTATATATCGAATAACCAGTTATTTTTATGTTCCGAATAACTCAAACCTAGAATTTTAATATCGATTCAGACGTCAATTTTTATGTCACGTTATGTACTGAAAATTATACGCAGCGTCTTCATTTTGCAACGCAAGAAATTTACGCTGTTTTAAATGACTACATGGAAAATATAATGATGGACTGATGTATCAAGAATTGTAAAACATATATTTTGCGTGAAAATTCGGGCATTATTGGCGTGTAAGCTGGCCACTGTTGGACTAAGAATGCACATCAGTTTACTCTCGCTAATGTGGCATTGAGAGACAGATACAGCTCTTTCTGATACTAGTTATTTTAATGATAACAATTCCGTGTCGCTCAATGGCCTGGTGCAAGTCTTTTAACTGGATGCCACTTCGGATACTTGCTCGTCCTTAACCTAGCTCAGTAAAGGGAACCCACAGATTAACCTACAATCCGAACCACATGTCGTGCTTGGAGAGTCTTCACTGGACTGACAGGTTAGAGCAAGGTTAAAGACACAGTGCATAATTCGTGGTTCGACCGGTCTTCCGTCTCGCGACCTTTCGGTTTCCTGGCACGTGCTTTATCACTAGATCACAAGGCCAGACATTCCACAGATAATGAGCCTGCGACTGGATTATTGTCTTCACCATATCTGTGATCGAAGCTTACTGAAGAAAGCTGAGCAGATGCTGGGCTACATCTTTGAGAAGCAGAAGTGCCGCGTTGTAAGTGTTAAAAATGCGAGCTACGAATATAGACTGCTTTGGTGAAACAATATATTACAGATATCTCAAAATGCATTATTTTTGCGACGATTTATTGCCAGGGAATGTGACGGCGCTAGAAAAAAGTTTTCTGCTATTTTAGTCTAGAGAGTATGAACCAACACGTAGGCCATACTAGCTACTACACGCAAAATTCGAGACTTGGTTTCAGCTGCTGTTAATCGCAAAAAGTGTAATGCAGTGGAATACCACGCTAGACAAAACACTGAATAACGTGGCAGCAGAACTGTCTCCTCCTATGCAAAATATTCCGTTTTCGAAAAGTTATAATTATAGCAATAATTTTTTTAATTGGCACTGTAAAAAGTTCTCAGTTTCATCACATGAAGTTCCGGATTATACCGTATTTTCTATTGTGTGAATAAAAATGTTGCCACGTATTTCGTTTTTAAAGAATTGTAGATGGCTCCTTCTCTTTTATCTCTGGGTATCATGAGCCTTTTGCAATTTTTCAGCTCAACACTGAGCTACATTACTGGCACACATAAATTACTCCGAAAGACGTTGAAGTGAACTTTCGAAGGGAGAAGCAGGGCACTCTAAAACATACTTCATGTGATGTACGTGCAATGAATATTATAAAATATGCTTTATACATGGAGCTGATAGCATTTACAAAGGACATACAATATGCTTCAAATTTTGACGTGACCGCATTGACAAAGAATGTCATATAATACGCGTCATGTTTTGGATCTGAGTGTATTCACAAAAGATGTTGTACGATATGTTTTATGTTTCGGACCTCATCACATGTTGAACAATATGCTTCGTGTTTCGAGCTTGACACATTCACAGAAGCTGTCATAAAATATGGTCTGTCTTGGACCTGGTTACATTCACAAATAATGGCGTAAAATAAAGTTTATGTATTAGACCTTATGCCATTCACAAAGGATGTTGTACAAATTCCTCATGTTTTGGTCCTGACAACATTCAGAAATGATGTTGTAAAATATGCTTGTCTTGGGCTTGATCACATTCAAAAGGATGCCGTCCTCATCGTTCAGGACTCATTTTTCAAGGTTGGACTTCACCATAGCCGATTTTGCATTCTCGAGATCTTGCATGACAGATTACCGTCAGTGCGCTCATTGATTTAAATGGGCACTAGCTTGGAGGTTATATACCAACTGTAACATGAGAGTCTTCCCTGATTCTAGTCAGTATGGAACACTGAATGTGTTCTCTGTTCTGTATGTAACATGTCTCTCGTCGAACGTCTGCTTGAATTTATCGTCGTATTCATGTGTTGTTCATCACATTCTTGGAGCAGAGGTACCTGTTACTTTGTACAGCTTTTCCAAAGATGTTGCCTCATGCAGCCTGTTATTATTGTGGAATGCATAACTCTGAATTACTTTTAAGTTTTTTGCTTGGAATAAGTTGTTCAAGCTGGGCCAACATATTCAGATTTGGAAAAATTACAAATTTTTGGCTGTCATTATGGGAACAGAGCTGTTTGCATATAATTCGCTGCACACTTGTGTCAACAATGCACGTTAAATCTTTCTGTTATTTCCATCATTGAAAATTAATTAATATACTGGTTTGAGTAATATAGCGTTAATATCATTTGCATACTAGTTTCATGATCCAGTTTGTTCAGACACTGGAATACTATGTAGTACATCTTAGAAATTAAATAATTCTATCAAAATGGTAACCTGAATTAACCTCTGTTACATAATGCACCAAAGAAAAAGAATAGTTAATGAGGAAATTAAATCAGAAGGTACAGTGTTACATTATATTAGAGGAATCACTGGACTTAGCAAATTTGTTGAAAATGTTTCTTCATGGGAGCATTATTTCTAGAAAAAGTTCCTAAAATGGAAATAATTAAATATTGATAGAAAACAACGAAAACGACATACATTGAAGGAAATCTGAGACTAAATATTTACATTTATGTAGAAAGTTTCTTTAGAATTCTATGAATTATACACATGAAAAACTATAAAAACATGAAGTACAATGCATAATATAACAAATCGTCAATTTGGAAGATCTTAAAACAGTAAGCTAATGCTCACGAGTTTTCTTGATTGAGTGACAACTGGCTACGTTGAAAGAATGAATCCTTAATTATAAAGAAAAAGTAAGCAGTTACTCTGTCATAGATTGTACCTTATACGAAGGTCAAACGTTCAGAAACCTTGCATATTATATTTGAGCTATTCTGAGATATAAATATTTTCTGTGCCACAGACAAATATTTACAAATTTGGAATTCTTTTTTATCTGTTAAACAATATGGCTTTTTAACAACATATTCTTGACATGTTCCACTTAACTATCTATATTTCTACTGTTTGTGTGTACAGTATGTTATCGATTTCAGAGTTGTAATATATTGTACATATAAAATATAATATAAAGGCAGATAATGAGCATCTCAAAAATATATTATTAATAAATATAATTGATTGCAGAGGAACTGGTTCTTCAGCCTAACATGCTCGCGATCAACAGGGGTTGAAAATAATGGAGCTATGGCGTATGGAACAAAGACCCAATTATTCTCCTTAAGTAAACAAACTGGCCAATTACCTACTATTTATAGTCAATATGGTGGCCGATTAGCACATTTATGCTCATGTTTACTCAATTGTTCAGTTGATTTTAGCCAAAAAGTGATAATTAAATCATAAAGATGGTAATTTATGACCTGGAAAACAGCAACATCCCTCCCTCACTTCTGCAATGTGCTCCTATTGGTCCAGCACTCATCCTCCCCCCCCCCCCCCCCCCCCCCCGCCCGCCTTCCAAACCACACCGATGTTTCCAGCCTCCTGAGATGGGACTTGCCATTCTTAGTTTGTACCTTACTTCCTTACTTTAGCAACACGATGAAACATTTGCAATTTCCAGCACAATAATGCACTCTAACGCTATTGACCGATTTTTTTAAGGACTACAGATGTAAATATAGAACTTAACGCCACAAAAAATAAGCACTTACCACTTTGTCACTCCAATATTAAAGTAAACAATGTCCCTGCACAAGAATACAGGACCTATCAACTAATGCCACAGCACATAACATGCAATCACACGTAAGGGTGTTTGACAAATTATTCTCACACTGCACTGAAAATACACTCTTGCTACTTTGACACTGTAAGACTATGGTAAATAACACTGGTGTAGGTTAGCTATGCACTTCATTATATGTCTTTCACACACAACGGCACTGCCCTAGGGTGGGGGCCATGAGGGTGGCGGCGAGGGACAGCCTTGTGGCGGCAGCTACTGGAGTGAGCCCAATGTGGGCAGGGCAGACCACTGCCAGTCTCCACATACACTCCCACCCTCCTTTTCAGACACCTGAGCAAACACACAGACCCATCAGCTCACACTCTCACAGTAGCAGGCTACAGTTCTTTCTCTGCATGATATGCATGTAATCCATAGTGCTTAAAGATATGGTGTTGGTATGGCACAGTCAGTATGGTACTCGCAAACAGAAAAAGGGAATGGCTTCCATTACCAGCTGGTTGAGCTAGGATGGGGGCTATCAACCTCACCATCTCTATACTACTGAAAATGCTTGTCACAATAGCCATACTCAGAAAAAACTTATCACTCTGGAACACTGTTGGTAGCTTGCCAAATTAGGGTAATATTACAGAAAGCAAGCAGCAATTCCTTAGGATAGAAATAGTAATCGATTGCATTCAAATGGTAGCACTCACCCACAAGTTTTATGATTACCTGATATCTTTAGTGGAAACAGAAGGCAATCTTCTATATTTGAGAGTCTAGTATTCTTTTAGAGCACTTTATTGCCTAGATAACAAGTTTTGTTACATAGATAACCAGCTTTAGCCAGTTCAGTGGCCATCTTCAGATTCATAATCTCAAAGTTTCCAACATATTAGACATTGTATAGAGTACTAAGTACTCCCACACAGCTGAAGAATCCCATATGTATGATGATCTTGCACTTTATGAGATACTAACCACAAGCAATATAACATGCCATCCTGCATGGCAGTTGAAGTTGCCCCACTGACAGGAAAAGGCAAACTGCCAGTGTGAGAGTGCTTAGCGCTCTATATAATGTCTAATAACCTGCAATTTCTGGGAGTGTTAATTTGAAAATAGCCATTGAACTGAACGAAACTGGTTTTGTATGTAGCAGAACTTGTGATCTAGGCAATAAATTGCTCTAAAAGGATAGTAGACTCTCACATAAGCTTTTCATAAATTTTAAAATCATCTTACACATCATCATATCGAGTCCATAATCCTCTAGTTGCAACATCATCATAATTTGCTTCAGAGTATTTGGAATGGCTGGACTAAACAGATTTCCTCAAAACACCAATGTCCTGCAATCGTCGTTCTCCGTTAATAGCATCTTAATTGTGTACTTCGGTGCCGACAACTTGCGGTATACACTCGCCACCTTTGTGTAAATTAATGACTAGTTCCATCACCTTTTTCTTTCGGATTGTGCTCTTGTGCATTGCGTCATGTAATGAACTCAGTGTGGAGATATCTCCGTGCTTTTTCTTACACACACTTACTCACACACACACACACACACACACACACCACACACACATATATATATATATATATATATATATATATATATATATATATATATGTATATATATATATGGATCACCACATGCTACAGATAAAGACACGCCTAGTCCCTAAGAGGAAACAACAGAAAACTAAGAGCATTAGACCAGACCCAGAATATCTTACACTCAACCAAGAGAAAATACTGGAGATAATTAAGGTAGGAACAACGCAAAACTGGGAACAGCTATCAGGAAAGCTTCAGGCAGCCATGAAATTAGCAGTAGCACCGAGAACCAGGAAACACCGCTTGTTTCCACACATGTGACCTAGCAATCGAAAGACGAATCAACACATGGAAGAAGTTCAATAGCAACAAGATACCAGAAAACTGGCAAGAATTTATCAAAACATAGAAACAGACAAGTTAAATTATCCGTAAAGAAAAGACAAACAGAAACTAGAAGAGACAGAAGCAGACTTCACAAGGAACAACATGAGTAATTTCTACAGGTCGTTCAGAGAAAACATGATGAAATACCGAACCTCTGTTTTAGGAGACCGGACGGCACACTAGACACCAATACCAAGAACAACTGTAACCTCCTAGTGAAGTACTTCGAGAAACTCCTAAACGCAGAATCACCAACAGACAAACTGGACACAGAGAAACCAGCACCAAACCCAGATAGCGAACCGCCATTGATGGAAGAAGTAAGAGAAATCATCCAGAACCTCAAGAACAATAGAGCACCACGCGAGGATGGATTCATCGCGGAATTCTGGAAGCTACAAGACCTGGGTCTCACAGAACACGTACACAACATCATGAAACAGATATGGGAAACATAAGAGATACCGAAAGAATGGCGCACAGTACTGATACTCCCTCTAAACAAGAAAGAGGATAAGTCGGACCAAAACAACCATAGGGGCGTCTCACTGTTACCTGTCCCATATAAGATACTTTCGAAAGTACTACTAAATAAATTAGAGAAGCAAACACACCACCTGATGGGCGAATACCAGCTTGCGTTTCGTAAACACCATATATATATATATATATATATATATATATATATATATATATATATAAAACTCTGCCACCTAAAATATCTCTGGAACAACAAATGATATTAGAAAACAGTTTTCACCAGCATGAACGTACGACAGGGGCTCAGGAAACCAAATACTAGACGAAATTTTAAAACGCAAACAATTACTACACACATCAAAAAAAAGTTTTGCATCACTCCAGTTCCCAGAAATTCTGAAGACAGACTTTGACTATGGATATTGTATCACAGACACAGTACCTTTGACTGTTCAGAGATGTCACTAAACCCTCCCAAAGATGTAAACAACATTGCATGAGCAGCGCCTATTCGACGGAGGGGGTCCGTCGGCCGACCAGTTCCAGTCATTCCACCAGGAAGGAGAAACACGGCTCGTGTTGACTGTAGCTCAACCATGCTTAAACGGTCAATACCGCGGTTCGATTATGTCCGCATTGTTACATTGTGTCAGGAAGGGCTCTCAACAAGGAAAGTGTCCAGCCATCTCCGAGTGAACCAAAGCGATCTTGTTCGGACATGGAGGAAATACAGAGACACAGGAACTGTCGATGACATGCCTCGCTCAGGCCGCCCAAGAGCTACTACTGCAGTGGATGACCGCTACCTACGGATTATGGCTCGGAGGAACCCTGACACCAGCGCCAACATGTTGAATAATCCTTTTCGTGGAGCCACAGGACGTCGTGTTACGACTCAAACTGTGCGCAAAAGGATGCATGATGCGCAACTTCACTCCCGACGCCCATGGAGAGGTCTATCTTTGCAACCACAACACCATGCAGCGCGGTACAGATGGGCCCAACAATATGCCGAATGGACAGCTCTTCACCGATCAGCGTTCACAATTGCCTACAACCAGACAATCGTCGGAGACGTGTTTGGAGGTAACCTGGGCAGGCTGAACGCCTTAGGCACACTGTCCAGCGTGTGCAGCAAGGTGGAGGTTCTCTGATGTTTTGGGGTGGCATTATGTGGGGCTGACGTACGCGGCTGGTGGTCATGGAAGGCGCTGTAACGGCTGTACGATACGTGAATGCTGCCCTCCTACCGATAGTGCAACCAATCGGCAGCATGTTGGCGAGGGATTCGTCTTCATGGTCGACAATTCGCATCCCCATCGTGTACATCTTGTGAATGATTTCCTTCAAGATAACGACATCGCTCGACTAGAGTGACAGCATGTTATCCAGACATGAACCCTATCGAACATGTCTGGGATAGATTGAAAAGGGCTGATTATGGGCGGCGTGACCCATCAACCACTCTGAGGGATCTACGCCGAATCGCAGTTGAGGAGTGGAGCAATCTGGACCACCAATACCTTGATGAAGTTGTCTATAGTATGCCACGACGAATACAGGCATACTTCAATGCAAAAGGTTATGCTACTGGGTATTAGACGTGCTGGTGTGCACAGCAAACAGGACCACCACCTCCGAAGAATCAAAGTCTTGTTTGACTCGAAAAGTGAAGAACACATGCTTGTTGTCAGTAATGTAATGGTGCAGTTCTTATGGTGGACGTAAATTACCGTATGAGTTGAAGTAGTACACATTCCCGATTTATTTAACATATGCAACCCAATGACTCCCAGATACTCCTTCAACATTCAGGATTCAGAATGCTACATTATTTACACCTCTCTTTCGGGACTGTAACCTCAAAGCACTCAACGGAATCTTGGAATGCAGAATTTTTTGACGAATTTAAGTAGATGGGTATTTCTAAGTGATCTGCCGGGTAGCATGGCTCAAGCCCTTTCCTGTGTGGTTTTAAACACAGTGCTTTCCCCATAGCAACAGATTCCATAAGTGTGTTGTCTTTTTCCTTTCTGGAGTTGCTGTAGCACACTCCGTGTTATCTTCGTCATCCATGCTGTGGACGCACTGCCTCTGGCCAAATAGCCAACAGCTGGAATTAAAATTAGGGTAATTCCACATGATGCTTTAGGTACTGATAGAATCCTAGGTGTTTTGTTCCAAATTCTTCTTCTTATTCCTTTCTGCTTCAGAGCCTGTGTACATTTTTCCACACAAAATTTATCATGGCACCCAATTTTAGTTAGGCATGAATCGCTTTATTAACTGCAAATGTTGCAATATGTTGGCTTCTGCCTGTGTACCTTTTCCCACACATTTTCTTGGCTTTATCAGCTAAAATTCCATCTGTGGCATGATGTTCTGCTACACCACATATACGGAGGAACAGACACCCTGTATACCTCGCTGTATGGTGGTACAACGTGCAATGCGTGGTTTCCATGAGCAGTAAAAAGGACGGAAATGATATTTATATTGATTGGATGTGTGTGATGTCCTTAGGTTAGTTAGGTTTAAGTAGCTCTAAGTTCTAGGGGACTGATGATCACAGATGTTAAGTCCCATAGTGCTCAGAGCCATTTGAACCATTTTAACCATTTGACTTTGAATCCCGCATTGCAGTCTGTCGTTTTGTACTTCAGCAGTTGCAAGGTAATCCAGTATTCCTAAGCAATATGTTGTTTACAGACGAGGCTTCATTTACAAATCATGGTAATGTGAATCTGCGGAACATGCTCTACTGGTCCGTGAAAAATCCCCACTGGATTCACCAAGTTGCTCATCAACGACAGAGGAGTGTCAATGTTTGGTGCGGTATTTTTACCGTGGAACATTGAATGAACAGCGAAATGCATCATTTCTTCAACATACACTAGCGCTCCTCACGGAAGATCTAGGATTGGAAACTCGTCTGTCAATGCGGTTTCAACATGATGGATGTCCCGCACACAATGCAAAAGTTGCCAGAGACGTTCTGGATGCGACATTTCCAAATAGGAGGATGGGGCGGGGAGGTACTGCGCGGTGGCCAGCACGGTCCCCCGACTTGACGCCTTTAGACTGCTTTCTCTGGGGCGCAGTGAGAGACAGAGTGTATCAAGAACCCACAACGGCAGTAGAGGATATGCAACATCGTATTACTGCGGCGTGTTCGGCAATATCTGTAGAAACTCTACAATCTGTGCAACACTCTCTCGTTAACTGTCTGCAAACGTGTATTGATGCAAACGGAGGGCACTTCGGACGTATGTTGACGTGACACAGTTTCATTGGTCAAGATGTGGGTGTATTTTCTATGCCGGATGTAATGCACAGCAATACAGTCTCTTTGGGCGACAGGGCTACAGTAAATGTGTTTAGCAAAGTGAATTCAAGTGTGTTATCTCTAATTGTAGCCCTAGAATAAACATAGATTTACAATTTGAAAAACGTAACTTTGCGTTGGACGTGTTACTTGTTTATTTTTGTGGATTGTGCATAGCTTCCCATTGTGTGAGCCCCTGACACAGGCAGCGTGAGGTGCACGCTTGAGTCTCAGGACGTGCGCTAGCTGTGCGCTTCATTTATTTCAAGCGTCAACTTCGCTTCGCAATTTCTCGGGATGTAATTGACGTATTGCGATACAACCAACGCCATTATTTTTGCGATTTTTCATGCTATTGATTGCATACGAAATAATAGGGGATGTCCATTTAAAAATACACAAGTCTGTGTTGAAAATACACACATCAAAAAACGTTTTGCATCACCTCGGTTCCGAGAGTTCCAGAACCTGTACAGAAAATTGGAATAGAGATCAATACAAATATCATTTCCGTCCTTTTTACTGCTCATGGAAACCACGCATTGCACGTTGTACCACCATACAGCGAGGTATACAGGGTGTCTGTTCCTCCGTATATGTGGTGTAGCAGAACATCATGCCACAGATGGAATTTTAGCTGATAAAGCCAAGAAAATGTGTGGAAAAAGGTACACAGGCAGAAGCCAACATATTGCAACATTTGCAGTTAATAAAGCGATTCATGCCTAACTAAAATTGGGTGCCATGATAAATTTTGTATGAAAAAATGTACACAGGCTTTGAAGCAGAAAGGAATAAGAAGAAGAATTTGGAACAAAACACCTAGGATTCTATCAGTACCTAAAGCATCAGGTGGAATTACCCTAATTTTAATTCCAGCTGTTGGCTATTTGGCCAGAGGCAGTGCGTCCACAGCATGGATGACAAAGATAACACGGAGTGTGCTACAGCAACTCCAGAAAGGAAAAAGACAACACACTTATGGAATATGTTGCTATGGGGACAGCACTCTGTTTAAAACCATACAGGAAAGGGATTGAGCTGTTCATAAGGAAAAAAAAACTCATAGTCATGCTACCGGCAGATCACTTAGAAATACCCATCTACTTAAATTCGTCAAAAAATTCTGCGTTCCAAGATTCCGTTGAGTGCTTTGAGGTTACAGTCCCGAAAGAGAGGTGTAAATAATGTAGCATTTGAATCCTGAATGTTGCAGGAGTATCTGGGAGTCATTGGGTTGCATATGTTAAAGATCGGGATTAATGTGTACTACTTCAACTCATATGGTAATTTATGTCAACCAGAAGAATTGTACTACTTCAACTCACATGGTAATTTATGTCCACCAGAAGAATTGCACCATTACATTACTGACAACAAGCATGTGTTCTTCAATTTTCGAGGCAACCAAGACTTTGATTCATATCTCTGTGGGAATTTCTTTGTAAAGTTTCTCCTGACGACCGCATAATAAGAAACAGCATGCACATCAGTGCTTCAGTTGATGTGTAGGTGTGCTGTTGAACATTTTAACTTTGAAACAACGATTCTTAGTATTAAATCTGAATTACTTCCAACCGACGACCTAAGTACTGGATTTCTTTGATCGACCTTGAAACGTACAACAACTTTCTGAATATCACTGGGGTAAACAATATACTACATCTAGGAAGCGGTAAAGTTCTGGAAATACCTCACGGCTCGTATGAGACCGACGACCTAAATGCTTATGTAAAACGATTTGTAAAAGGTTTTCAGTTACATGCAAACATTACCATGCTTAAAAGAGAGATAAAAACCAAGGAACAGACAAGAGACTTTATCTGGAAAGGTTCAATAGGACCACTACTTGCTTTCTCGAGGAGCCAAGTTTCGGTTAATAATACCGATAAATTTTCTGAATCGGCAAAACCTGTGGATTTATTACCGGTATGCACAACCCATGTTGAGTGTAATACTATGATGGATTCATACCTGCATGTCTAGCTAATACACATTATCTACAAGTTCTACCCTACAGTAGGACCAGGATATAAGATTGTTCAGGTGCAACATAACCCCATATATCATCCAGTGGATGTCCACACATCAGACTATCTCAGATCAGTATTCTGGATACGAACAGAAATTAAATCGATTTTCGTGGTGAGTAGATAGTTATATGTTTCCGCCTGAAGCAATATGAGCGAGAAGTATAAAGCTAACGGACAGTCGTGAGTACACTACTTCGCATTGCCAGCACACTTCAGTACCATCAGACATTTACAAGTTTCTCGAAGCGATAGACTTGAAGCGACGCACTGACACTGCTCAGTATAACAGCTCCAGTTCAATGTGATCAACAAATCGTCCCTCATGAAGATATTTCTCACAAGCCTGTTCATTCAGCGATGTTCAATAATAATGATGAAATTTGAATTCCGATTCAACACGAGGATGCACTGACAGTTCCAAGTAACAGGTTTTTTTTTTATCTAGAAGGGCAGCTTTAAAGAAGGATGGAGATCCTACATTTTTAAAGAAGTCTCGAGACCCTACACTGACTTCGTGATTCACGTGTAACGTCTTCCTATTTCAAGAAATAAGATATGAACTAAACGCCATCGAAATCAACTGCACTTGCAATGTGGAAACCACATCAACCTCAAAACGTACATTTGCGCATCTATTTCTGATGTGAATCGTATACAGAATGCAATATATGTTAAAAATGGCGAAATTCCTCTAGCTGTATTAAGGTGCCGGTTTTATTGGCAACTAGTTTCGATGTTGTAACACCTTAATACAGCTGGAGGAATTTCGTCATTTTTTAACATATATTATACCAGCTGACGTCCCAAGTCGTCCGTTTCAATTATGGGTATACGAAGAATGCAGTATGGTTCATAGACAGGTCGAAAAGTCAGTATGACCAGTTTAGCGTATGTTTAACACTTGTGATGCCTATGGGATTCTTTCAAGATGCGACAAGTACTCATGAACCCAAATCAAGAATTTATTTTAGTGGGAAGTGCGATAGATAATAACTCATACGTTCAGAGAGAACTTCATGCTG
Organism: Schistocerca americana; assembly: GCF_021461395.2. Classification (NCBI taxonomy): domain Eukaryota; kingdom Metazoa; phylum Arthropoda; class Insecta; order Orthoptera; family Acrididae; genus Schistocerca; species Schistocerca americana. The sequence goes on from NC_060120.1 coordinate 569,022,536, forward strand.
AAGAGAAAAAAAAACAGTGCTGGAGTAGGTCGTGTGGAAGATGCAGGACGGTTAAGTATTGGATGCAGAGCGCCTGCGATTACGATTACTGAAGGTATTGAATTCCTCTGTTCTGCTGGCATTATCCTTACATTCATCTGAACTGTTCGAATATACAGCTCTCCTAACCACATTAAGACTGAGTTGAACTGCAAAAACAGCTGTTCAAGTAGGTGTGTTATACTGACACTGCAGACCAAAATCAAAGGAAACTTAAAGAAAGATTCGAGCCTATTCGACAAATGTAAGGTAACAAATGTTGAAGTGTTTTTAAATGGTGAATATACCCAAGTGATAACTTACAGCTGAAATGGAGTAATACACCGTACTGCTTATTGTACGACATGTATTCGAAGTTTGGTCCCTCCTACCGTGAGGGGGATGATGAATCTGGATGCATACTGAACCCACAGAGATTTAAAGAATTAGCACATAAACTGATATTTGTATAGAATTTAAGTACTCGGATAATTGTCCTAAAGAAAGTGCTGTGTACGTATTGTAGCTGCATGATCGGGTGGTGAGCTACTGTCCACTGACTGGAATGGTGTAACGAGCAGTATAGATTAATGACTGATGCATCACATCTACGATATTTTGCGATGGGCCTCAGAGAGCGAGCGTTATTGCTGATACTCAAGACTTTGACGACTAATTCAGACAGTTCATGTTCCAGTATGTGATATTTCTCACTTTTACAGACGCTAGACATTTATTAACGACATCCTCTGTGAGTCTTGAGGTTCCTAAACCATTCAGAACCATTAACTATACTAAAACTTGGAGGACTATATTGTGGCTGACGCAAAATCACCATTCAAAGAACTAGGACGCACGTGGCTTGCCTCTCGAACACATGTTGACGACGTTCCGAAATTTTGCTCACATCGATAGTGTCGTTTACGAGACATATTGGATGAGGGAAATAATCAAGTGCACTTCAAGTCTTGATCTCAAGTCATATGGCTGCACAGCAGTCTGCCAACTCAAAAGATGTACGAAAGAGAAGGTGAAGGAAAACCAATGCTTTTTTTCTGCTTCAAATAATGTGAAAATACTTTTGAGTTATGTGACAAACAAATGATTTTTTTTAAAAACTAAATAAAACGTTTGATTTATCCTATTATCCCTCGTACACTAATAGATTTCGACCATGAGTATGTAATCTCAACCACATACGCTCCCTATGGTTTCGTTCCAGAACTGGAGACAGAATATCAAACAGATCTTGAATACATTTTTCGAAGCATTGTCGGTCAAGTACATTACGTCCCACGTACTGACATGACCTGCTGGCAAGCATATGACCAATCATTTGATGAACTGTATTACGTTCATCCACAAATGTAACATGTTGCTGATCTATATCCATTGCCAGCGCTGCTCCTTGCCTCGTTCGCGACCCCTGTCTTTCCGTTGGCAGTGCGCCGCGCTGGGTAGCCGTGCATGTGTTTAGGACGGTGAGCTTAGGGCGTTCTGTTTATTATAGGTGTACAGACTGTTGGTGTGGCACAAGCAGTTTGAGGCGAGCTGAGCGCTGCTCTCTGTACGGCCTTCACGTTTCACAGCATCTGCATTTCGAAAAGGAGATACGCATACTGAGACGCTCTGAATAACATCAGTACATGCACTGGATTTATCACCTATAGCAGAGCCAAGTGAAAATATAACTAGTGTATTCGTTAAGATTATTAGCTCAGCGAAGCATTAAAGAAGGGCCAGTTGTATGTAAAAATATAACAGTACCTGCCTTAAGAACTTGTCATATCCTACAGTGCCAAGGTGCATGCTTGTGTAAATATGAGACCCAACCGGTGTGCTTTGTGGAGCATCATCTACTCTGGTTGATGGTGTTTGTGTATGTATCTGGTACAAACATTTGTTATACAGCACACAGGACCCTGCTCTGTCTGTATAAATGAGCTCTGGTAGACGTCTGCGACAAAATTTGTTATATATACAGCGCAGTACTCTGCTGTTGGTGTACTGTGGAGCTGCATCTGCTTGGGTAGATGTTGTGTGGCACAAATGTTTATCATACAGCGTACAGTATTCTACTGTGGGTGTATCAGTGCCAGCTGCATCTGCTCCCAGCAGATGGTATTTGTCTGGTACAAAAATTTATTGCAGTGTCTAGTCACATTAATATGACCACCCCCAACTGTCGAAAGCTTGAATAACCACCTTTTGCAGCTCTGGCTGATGCAAGATGGGCAGGAAGAGAGTCAGTGCAGATCTGGAAGATACCGATGGGAATATGGAGCCACGCAGATTCAAGCACTGTGGCCAGATATGTTGGGTTTCTAGCTTGAGGATCCATGGCAAGAACAGCCCGATAGAGGTAGTCGTACAGATTCTCGATTGGCTTTAAATTCGGAGAGTTTGGTGGTCAAGGGAGTGCAGTAAACTAATCCTGGTGCTCTTCAAATCACACACATACGCTGCAAGCTTTGCGGCACATTGCATTGTCCTGCCAGTAGACGCCATTGTGCCAAGGAAAAACAAACTGCATACGGAGCATGAAATACAATTCAGCTGAAACGCCCACCTGTCGCCTTTCAATGGACGTCCAGTTGTGGTATTGGTGTGAAGATTTCAGCCTTTGTACTGATGGACAGCAGTCAGAATGGATGCATGAGCCTGGCTCCTGCTGCAGGGGACCATGTGCAGCAACATTTGCTGAAGGATTATTGAGGACAATTTTGTGTAAATATATAACATTATATTTTCATCTGGGCAGTCAGTTGCTCAACAGTTGCATGACTGTTCGCTCATGTACATCTCTGCAGTCATCATTCAGCTCTGTCGTATATGGCTTAAGTTGCACCACAGTTGCCACGGCGCTGGTTTTGGATAGCACCATTTTGCCATGCATGGTATACCTTAACCATGGGGGCACTCGAACAGTTTACAAATTTAGCCATTTCAGGAATGGTTCCACCCTTGGTCTGGAAGCCAATGATCATGTCTTTTTGAGTGTCAGATAAATTTCTCCATTTCTGCAATACAATGATGACTGCACTGTTTTGCACGGCTTCTCAACACGCTTTATACATCCTACACTGCTAGTGCTGCTACCCGCCACCTGTGAGTGGTAACTGCACATTGACATCGAACGTAGGTGGTGGTCACATTAATGTGACTGGACCATGCATTCAGTGCGTGTGACTTGACTGTGGAGGAGCGACTGTTCTGCTGGACGTTGTTTGGGCCAGATACATCTGCTCCCTGACACATTTGTCTGGTACATAAATTTATTATATGGCATACGACCCATTCTGCAAAAGCAGGTCCATGCTTGCAGATGACTTGCGCATGTGTCTGGTCTGTATTACATCACCATGCAGTACAATGTCTGTGAAGCAAAAATTCCTGTTTCAGCCTGCAGAAACGTTGGCATCCCCCATTCAGACTGGTTGAAAAAATATGATGAAAGCGCCCCCTGCTCTGACTGGTCAAGAATTATAGTATTAGGGGAATTCTGTTTGTTAGATCTGACCTGAACACAGATGCTAACTTCCCCCACCAATGGACTACTAACAAGCCACACTGTGGGGCCGCATTTTAGTCGTGATCAGACATCTACCAGAACCACCTTGAGTGATGTTGTGTCAGTAGCCTACTTGTTCTTCCCCTGATGGCGAGGCAGGCAAGCGACCTTGCTTTGATAGTGGCATGCATCTTGAACCTTGTGTGTGTCTATTCGCTCGTTCATTGCTATATAGCCGAAATCTAATTATGCCTATATTTTTCTCTTATTGTAGATGCCAGTAGCATACTGTCGCCATTAACACATCTGTATCCCCCACAGGCACACATGTGTCAGGCATGTGGACAGCGCCCATATCCCGTTTAGTGCAGCTTCTCGATTCACTAAAATGTGTTTTTTCGTATGCTACACGGCAACTGGCTGTAGGATGGCTGAAGTACTTGATATTTTGTCCACTAGTTGCAGCAGGAGTCGATTTACAAGTGTGTTTTTACTGATCAAGTTGTAGGAACATCAGACATTAGCTGTTGGAGCTGTCATGAAGAATAGGAAGGGCCTACCTATAAGCTTCAATACAAGGAAGTTAAAGCAAAATGTAACTTTTTTGAGGCAGGTAGCATGTTTTTTGAGGTAGGGAAACGTTGTGTATATTGCCTCTCCACAAAACATCAGGCAACCACCAAAGAGGTTTGTATAAATTCAAAAGGATGGTTTATGAAAACAATAAAGCCAAACATTGCCATAGGTTATAACGTGAACAAGACTGGTGTAGGTCATGTCAGTCAGCTTTACAGCTACTATTCATTTGCAAGAAAAATAATGAATAGATGAAAAACATTCTTTCACATTTTCCTAATATATTCCATGAATGGTTTTGTTTTGTACAAGGATGCCATAAGCAAAACACATATCTAACTTTCAGTAGCCTAGACAGAAATTTTGGTCGCCATTTCCGGATAAAGTACTACCCACTGCCAGAAAAATATCGCCACATGCTATTGTAAAGCTTGCTTTGACAAGGAAAGAAAAAGACTGGCATATTAATAGGGGGAGGAAGCAGATGGTGGTACGTGAACTGCAATGTTGAACTTTGTGTTCCACAAAGTTTTCAAGACTACTGTTTGGAAGTAAATCACCTGTAAATTACATCTAATCGTTTTTGTCATAAAATATGAAGTAAATATGCACTTGTGAATTTATCTTTTTGTTTTGAATTTTGCTTTTAATCTTTGCAAGTAATTGTAAAACTTTTTCTGGGGGTGAGTTTTTACATGTTTTTGGCAATGCTAATACACCAGTACTGATGTGAACATATGTACAGTATAAGCAAGCATATCTCCTAATCTATAAAGTATGGGCTTTGAAATGATGCTTGATGTGTGCTTCTAAGATACTTGACTAATGTATAATTATTCATTAAATTTTCTAGATAATCAGTAGTTCACCTAAGCAATCGAAGACGAGAGATAGCCGTGATGAATGTTATAATGGCAAGTGACATGCTCAGTTTCCTGTTATCTGACTCTCCTTGGAGGGGAGAAAGCTAGTTTGGACCTGTAGCTCCAGAATCGCAAACAGGAGATTTTTGTAATGGTGAGTGCACGTTCTTATATTTATCCTTACGTATGTGAATATTACTACGATTATCTGACAGATATCTTCTTCTTCTTTGTAGATCTTTCCAGAGATATTGCTGGAGCAAACGCAGCTGAAGTTGAGCCCAGGCCTCCTCTGGTTATGCACTCCCAGCTCATGGTCACCCCACAAGCTGATGCCTGCTGTGTCGGCAGTCTGCCGGCTCCATAACATGGTGAGTGCTAACACAGTCCTTTCTGTTCTTCTGTGTTTGAGTTTTTCTTATGTATGGTACTTATACGATAGCATCTGTTTTCTTTTTTATACCCCATGTAGATCATGCTGTGGAGCCATTCCCAGCACTGAGTTCCCAGGACTGGACTCAGACTATCAATGAGCACTTACATGTGTAGTGATTGTTACTACTACAAATGCATGCATTACTTATGAGTGCTTATATTTCCGTCCAGAGCCTGTTCATACTCAGAATGATCCATCCCAGTCCATGAAGCCATTTTTGTGCACTGACTCGCAGGATTGGGCGCCCGAAATAGATTATTGCATTTGTATGCAGCAATAATTCATTCTAATTCTACAATAATAATAAGTCACACTTTTTTATTAATATTTATTGCTTACTGGGTGTTTTTTTTTTTGTAGGTGCTGTTGACAAAATGCGGCCATGGGGGAATGGGACAAGGGTGCAGCAGTGGAGACTGGGCAGAACATTCTGTCTCAGTTCATGACCTTATTGTCCTCCATGAGTTCAGGGATGGATCCACCTCATCATAGACAAATGGATCTTCTATTTCTACAATAAATTTTCACTCTGATATTCAATCCCTATGAGATGTTTCTTTGTTTCTAGTGGTACTCAATAACAATAATGGGGTGAGGGGTAATAATGATGATCTTAAGATGCTGCTATGAGGTGGCTCACAAATACATGGTGCTGATACAAGGGCTATATTCGACACAGATGACTGTATGAGTAAGTACTAGAAATCATTATTATTGATCTATGTTTTTTTCCTGGAATCTCTGCACATACAAGATACTTATCATTGTCATATTTCTTGCAGAATATTTGAGGTAGACACCCTGAGATGGACATGAGTCAGCATCAACACTGCATCCTATCCCACTGGTGATGTGTCTGGTGCTATCACTCTATCCAGGCCCCTCATTGATGGATTCTGCCACAGGCATGGCAATCGATGGCACCACCACATTACCCTCATAGATGAAGTCTGTATCCAGGTCCATTATGGATGCAGAACTCCCAAAATGAAGGGTCATCTAGGGCAAATTCACCTCGACTGGGACTGTCATGGGTGCACTCCCCAGTACAGAACCAACATGGTTGCAGTCCCTGTGTGGTAGGGCATCATAAATGTGCACTCACCATCTATGACGCCATCTATGGTTGCTGTCACCTTGCCCAAGACCGTCGTCGTTGTAGCCTCTGTTATGACACAGTCTACACTAGCAGCAGCCTCTTCCCTCTGATTGGAGCCGGCCGGTGTGGCCAAGCGGTTAAAGGCGCTACAGCCTGGAACCGCGTGACCGCTACGGTCGCAGGTTCGAATCCTGCCTCGGGCATGGATGTGTGTGATGTCCTTAGGTTAGTTGGGTTTAAGTAGTTCTAAGTTCTAGGGGACTGATGACCTTAGAAGTTAAGTCCCATAGTGCTCAGAGCCATTTGAACCATTTGAACCTCTGATTGGAACTGGATCAGGTCAGTCGCACAACAGCATTACACTACTCTTTGTTTGCTATAACTGCAGGTGCATGTAGGGATAGGGTCTTGTATACTCACATAGATAACTCTACTGAGGGCTACACAGACCATGGCTTTTCCCTTAACACATGTGTACACGTTCTAGAAAGGCAGCTTCCTAACACCTAAGAGAGTCATGGTATTCTGCCATTAAATACAGTGCAGTACTATGCTGTGAACTAATGTACTCCCTTATCCCTACAAGAATACAGTGTGGAGGAGAAAGGCGCCACCTATATTTGGGGGGGGGGAACTGGGGTGATACTATGGGGCTACTTAATTATGGAGTGATTCTGTCATGCCATTTCGAGTGCCATACTGGGACAGTTTTCCCAAATATAGGGAAGAGGGTCTTGTAAGACACTCAACCAAATATGTTTCTTGGATGTCCGTACCCATTTTTGGCCCATTAAATGAGGGGGGGGGGGGGTCTAGATATATAACTTCTGATGGATACCGCAGCTAAATAGGCATGTATTGCTGTCCATAATCGCAAAGACGAATTCTACTTAGTCAGTGCTGGCTTGTGAAAGAAATTATATTGAACATCTCGAGCATCCAGCGGCATAGCAAACAGAAAATATTTGTGCATTTGTTAACTCTGATCGCATCTCATTCCCCATTAAAATTCAGGATATGCAAAATTTGAGAGGCAGAACTTGTGTTAATTAGGTCATGCTTATAGCGTGAGGAAAGAGGAAAGCAAGCCAGAAGAGCACAACGTGCAGGAAAAGAAAGAAGTGAAGCATTAAGTTGTCAGTCCCCTCTATCTTTCCATAACAGCCAGTCAGCGTGAGACATATTTAGGTTGCTGTTATTCTCCAAGGGTGATGGTTCAAATGGCTCTGAGCACTATGCGACTTAACTTCTGACGTCATCACTCGCCTGGAACTTAGAACTATTTAAACCTAATAACCTAAGGACATCACACACATCCATGCCCAAGGCAGGATTCGAACCTGCGACCGTAGCGGTCGCTCGGCTCCAGACTGTAGCGCCTAGAACCGCACGACCACTCCGGCCGGCTCCAAGGGTGAGAAATAGTATTACATACAGGTTAAGAACATATCATACTTACTTTCTGCACAACAGAGTAAACACAATGATACAATGTATTATTGCTCTAGATACCTCAACTCTTTCATCATGAGTGAGCATCTAGAAAAGCACCTAACTGATTGCTCCATCCAGGAATCAGTATGTGTGGAAATCCTGATTCTGGAAAACAAGTATTTGAAGTTTAAGTATTTCCACCAGCAACATCATAGCCCCTTCATGGTATATGACGATTTCGAATGCCTATTCGCTCATATGGTGCACTGTGAGGGAGATCTCTTTGCCTCACATACAACGTTCACAGAACGACACATAGTATATTTGTCAGCTTATTGAATGTACTCATATGAATCAAGTCACAATCATTTCAAATCATACGTTGGGGAATATCCTGCAAGCTGCTTGCTCACTGAGCTCGAAAGACTTGCATGGCATGTTCATCACATTTACAACACCAATATTCTCATGACCAGTTCGTGGGAGAATGATGTCTAATTCCCACAGAGCAGCAAACAATGCATGCATCTTAAATTATTAAGTACCATGACACATAGCTGTCTTCTTCCACAGTTTGAATAGGTATAATTATCATTTCACCACTGAGCACTTGGGTGATTTCGGTTTGTGCGACATCAGCTTAGCGTCCTGTCTAAGACCGTCAAGAACTACATTTTGTTCTTCAATCAGACAACGCAAAGCATTAACTTACGGTTCCGGGACTCATCTCGATTTATGCAAGCACCACTTCAGAAGCTTGCTGAGACAGTACATCAGGAGAACATATCTTGCTGGAGCTGCATTTCCTGCTGATGCAAAGTTTCAGCTTATGATGAAGAAGGGAGTCTTTCCTTATGAGTACCTGGATTCGATGGAGAGACTCAACAAAACCACATTATCCAACATAGCTGCATTCACCAGTAACCTTACTGGCATTGACGTAACGGATGCAGAATATGAGCATGTGGTGAATGTTGGGCAAGAAAGCAACATCTATGATTTAGGGGAGTATACAAAGCTATCTATGGGCATGGATGTACGACTACACGCAGATATATTCGTGAAATTCCAAAATGCATGCACAATGACGTAAACTCTGAATCCTGCGTTCTATTGCACTGTGCCAGGGCTTTGATGGGATGCTGTGTTGAAAAGGGTATGAGTCGACATTGTATTATTGACTGCTGTTGACATGCTACTGTTTTTCGAACGTGAGGTTCACAGAGGACTTTGATAACGTGTCCATATGTGTGTCAACATGAATAACCTATGAATAGAAGTGACAGTTCAAAGTATCTAGGGATGGGACTTACATCATTATACAGGTACACCATGCAACAATATCTGCCTATTGGAGAGATTTTACGGCTATCCAATGGACGGATCCACAGATTTGATGATTTCATGGGTGTGGAAATCGATTCTCGAGAAGAGGTTTCATGGAGGTAGACCTGGCACATCCTAAGAGTCTGCACAATGTACACGTCTGGAGCTCCTACTCCCATGCAGCGGTTCCATCTCCAAGCTGAGGATGATGCTGTGGGAAAACAAAAGTACAATATGAACTGTAGGAACCTCCAGCAGTGTCACAGGTTGGAAATGCAACTAATTACAATCAACTGCAGCATCTCCTTCAAGCAGTCACCCTGGTAGAGGGAGTATATTGATGGCTAAGGTTTCGATAAAGTTCACGAAATCTATTAGGTTGATATTTATGTACTGGACCTTTCCAAACTCCACATGCACCGATTTCTCTATGACTCTGGTCCATATCTACTTTTTACGGATACAGAGTGTTTCATCTACCAGGTGAAATACATTGATCCATGTGAAGTAATTAGATACAGTCTGGAAGAGTTTGATACGTCTTGATATGTGGCCAATAATCCTTATAGTATTACACCAGAAAACCAGCAGGTTATTGGCCTGATAAAAGACAAGGCGAATGATTTGGAGACTGTGGAGTTTGTGTATCTTAGATCCAAAATGTATGTGTACCTTACAGAAAAAGGTGTCACCTAAAGGCAGGCGAAGGGTGTGTGTCATACTGCCTCACTGGCTCCCTTAATTAATGGTTACTTGGAGTGAATGCTACCTGGTGATAATTTTTCTTCTCTACATACGGTGCACGAAATGAGCTTTCTATTGTGAGACCAAAAGGTGTATATAATGTAAACTGTTTAGCAACTTAAAATCATTCTGACTCATCATGATGATAAAAATAAATGTGTGCAGCATGGACAGAGACTCTCCCATACTCACGCTATTCACCTGAGTGTGTGAATGGGTATTTATTTGTAAATAATGGATGTGTGTATGCATGAGTGTATGCGGAATAGTTGAATCAATCACTTGTCATAGTATATAGGTGTGTATGTTATATGCCTGCATGCAGAGGCAACGGAAAAAGCATGCGAAGATCAGAAGAATGCAAAATCCCAAAGATTGGCTAAAATTTACAGACGCGCGAAATTTGGCACGGACTTCAATGCGAGATGCCTTTAATAGGTTCCACAACGAAACATTGTCTCGAAATTTGGTAGAAAATCCGAAGAAATTCTGGTCGTATGTAAAGTACACAAGCAGCAAGACGCAGTCAATACCTTCGCTGCGCAGTGCCGATGGTACTGTTACCGACGACTGTGCCGCTAAAGCGGAGTTATTGAACGCAGTTTTCCGAAAATCCTTCACTAGGGAAGACGAATGGAATATTCTAGAATTTGAAACACGAACAGCTGCTAGCATGAGTTTCTTAGAACCTTACGGGTTGTGAAGCAACTCAAATCGCTTGATACAGGCAAGTCTTCAGGTCCAGATTGTATACCGATTAGGTTCCTTTCAGATTACGCTGATGCAATAGCTCCCTACTTAGCAATCATATACAACCGCTCGCTCACCGATAGATCTGTACCTACACATTGGAAAATTGCGCAGGTCGCACCAGTGTTTAAGAAGGGTAGCAGGAGTAATCCATCGAACTACAGACCTGTATCATTGACGTCGGTTTGCAGTAGGGTTTTGGAGCATATACTGTACTCAAACATTATGAATCACCTCGAAGGGAATGATCTATTGATACGTAATCAGCATAGTTTCAGAAAACATCGTTCTTGTGCAACGCAGCTAGCTCTTTATTCGCACGAAGTAATGGCCGCTATCGACAGGGGATCTCAAGTTGATTCTGTATTTCTAGATTTCCGGAAAGCTTTTGACACCGTTCCTCACAAGCGACTTCCAATCAAGCTGTGGGCCTATGGGGTATCGTCTCAGTTGTGCGACTGGATTCGTGATTTCCTGTCAGGAAGGTCGCAGTTCGTAGTAATAGAGGGCAAATCATCGAGTAAAACTGAAGTAGTATCAGGTGTTCCCCAGGGAAGCGTCCTGGGACCTCTGCTGGTCCTGATCTATATAAATGACCTGGGTGACAATCTGAGCAGTTCTCTTAGGTTGTTCGCAGATGATGCTGTAATTTATCGTCTAGTAAGGTCATCTGAAGACCACTATCAGTTGCAAAGCGATTTAGAAAAGATTGCTGTATGGTGTGGCAGGTGGCAGTTGACGCTAACTAATGAAAAGTGTGAGGTGATCCACATGAGTTCCAAAAGAAATCCGTTGAAATTCGATTACTCGATAAATAGTACAATTCTCAACGCTGTCAATTCAACTAAGTACCTGGGTGTTAAAATTACGAACAACTTCAGTTGAAAAGACCACATAGATAATATTGTGGGGAAGGCGAACCAAAGGTTGCATTTCATTGGCAGGACACTTAGAAGATGCAACAAGTCCACTAAAGAGACAGCTTACACTACACTCGTTCGTCCTCTGTTAGAATATTGCTGCGCGGTGTGGGATCGATCCTTACCAGGTGGGATTGATGGAGGACATCGAAAGGGTGCAAAAAAGGGCAGCTCGTTTTGTATTATCACGTAATAGGGGAGAGAGTGTGGCAAATATGATACGCGAGTTGGGATGGAAGTTGTGGTGTCACCGCCAGACACCACACTTGCTAGGTGGTAGCTTTAAATCGGCCGCGGTCCATTAGTACACGTCGGACCCGCGTGTCACCACTGTCAGGGATCGCAGACCGAGCGCCACCACAAGGCAGGTCTCGAGAGACTGACTAGCACTCGCCCCAGTTGTACGGACGACTTTGCTAGCGACTACACTGACGAAGCCTCGCTCCTTTGCCGAGCAGTTAGTTAGAATAGCCTTCAGGTAAGTCCATGGCTACGACCTAGCAAGGCGCCATTAGCCTTACATAGCTTGTATCTAAAGAGTCTCACTTGTATCATCAAGAGCGATGTACAACAAGGATGGATTAAAGTTAAGTATTCCAGAAGCTACGTACTTTTCTTTATAGCATTCATTACGTATCCTGTTTCAGACCTCAATCGCCTGCTTGCTTAATGGCCACCTCCCTTAAAAAATGTGCGTAGTGTTGGCAAACTGCCAACACTACACATGGCGACGAGGCTGAAAAGAGGCTTTCGCGTTCGTATTGTCCTAATTTACTTGTGTCATGGCTTCGCCACAATCTCCAGATGTACTGTCCGAATTTTATCGCTTGCAGAATCAGCAGACGCAGGCGTTATTGGATGCCCTTGGACAGCTCGTTCAGGGTCAACGTGCGATGCAAAACGATGCGGCAGCCGCCGCTTCACCGCTACCGCAGCCACAACATGCTGTTGCAACCCCGTTCCGGCCATTTGACCCAGCTAAGGAAACATGGACGGAGTGGTCACGCCAATTTGGATTTCATCTTGCCGCCTACAGAATTCAAGGTAACGAGCGGCAGCCTCACTTATTGGCGTGTGTAGGGGTGCAGACGTACTGTGTGATAGTGAAATTATTTCCCTGACGTGACGTAGCAACTCTGTCCTACGAAGAAATTTTGTCTGCTTTAGATGCCTATTTCAAAGAATCAGTCAATGTAGTTGCAAAACGGTATACGTTCTTTCGTACAACACGTACGGCCGGTCAGACTAATCGGGAGTGGGTTGCAACATTGCAAGGCCTTACAAGGGATTGTGCTTTTGAGTGTGAATGTGGACTCCCTTATTCAGATACTATGGTACGTGATGCAATAGCACAGAACGCTTCTGATGTTCGCATACGGGAACAGATTTTGAAACTCGTGAGTCCCTCCCTTCAACAAGTGATAGACATAATGGATAGACAAGACACACTTGACTTTGCACAGGAATCATTTGAAACTTCGCCAGCCGTGTGTCACATTAACCAGCCCGCCGGGCGCGCTGCACGGACAGATAAACAGCCCTCGCGCTCGTCCGCGCAGCTGCCGCCTAGCTCTCCACGTGTGCCGCGCAAGCATACAAATGCAGTGAAATCATGCCCGCGGTGTGCAACTAGACATTCGCGTGACAATTGCCCGTCACGCCAAGCTATTTGTTTTTACTGTAATAAGAAAGGACATGTTCAAAGTGTTTGCCAGAAAAAGCTCAGATCAGATACTCTTAATCATTCCAGGCCCTTTGCTTCACGCCGGAATGGAACCAAGGACACTCAGGCTCGTGGACCTTCGCCCGTGGACATTCATGTAGTTAATTCCACTCCGTCCAGTGCCACTTTCTCTCACAGTGACTGTGTTCGTCCCACAAAAAGTGTGCGTCGACGTCGCCGGAAATCACGTCCATTAGCAAGTGATGCTGTACCGGTATCAGTTCAAATTGCACGAGACAGTCGCTCTTGTCGACAGCAGGACTATAAACTTTTTGTAGATTTGGACTTTAATGGCACGGTCATACCATTCCAGCTCGATACCGGAGCTGCAGTTTCATTGATCAATCACGACACATACAAACAACTGGGCAAACCTCCGTTGCGTGCCGCAAATGTTCAGCTCACTAGTTATTCAGGACAGCATATCCCTGTGTTAGGACAGTGCACTCTTCTTGCAACATACAAGGGACAAACAAAACTTGTGTCATTTTACGTTCTTCGTTCTTCTACTGCAGTGAACTTGTTTGGTTTAGATTTATTTCAGTTGTTTAACTTGTCAATAGTCAATCAGGTCCTATCAGTGAACCAGACTGTGCCTTCAGACAGTGTTTCTCGTCTATGTGAGGATAGAGCATTCGATTCTTCCGAACTTGCTTGCATGTTCATTGATGCGGAAACCGATGACGTGGTCGAATCGTTTCCGATTGATTTTCGTCGTGTAGCTACGGCCACAGCTGCTGACCCTGTCCTTGCTACCGTTTTGCGTTTTGTTGCTACGCAATGGCCCTTGTCAAAGTCTCGGATCGAGGATCCGTTGGTTCGCCGATTTTTTGCTCATAAGGAGAGACTTTTTGTACGACGTGGTGTTTTGTTGTTGCGTTCTGATACTGATCAGTCCTGAGTCGTGGTCCCATGTTCGTTACAGTCCTCTGTTTTACGGCTTCTTCACCAAGGACATTGGGGTCTAGTGCGAACGAAACAACTTGCTCGTCAGCACTGTACTTGGTTCGGAATCGATGCTGCGATTACGAATATGTGTTCTTCTTGCATGGCGTGTGCCGACCAACAATCCGCACCGCCGCGGAAAGTCTTTGCATGGCCAAAAGCCACTTCCCCTTGGCAACGCTTGCACATCGATTTTGCTGGTCCATTCTGGAATGCTCGATGGTTGGTTGTGGTAGATGCCTTCAGTAATTTTCCTTTTGTTGTCCGGATGTCTTCCACGACGTCATTCTGCCACAATCCAAGCGTTGTCTGCTATCTTTTGCATTGAAGGTCTTGCACTGACTATTGTTTCCGACAATGGCCCACAATTCATGTCCGCAGAATTTCAGTCATTCTGCAAGGCCAATGGTATTCAACATTCAACGGTGCCGCTGAACGTTTGGTCCGGACTTTCAAGTCACAGATGTTGAAGTTGAAAGAGTCGCATTCTCGGGAGGACGCGTTGTTGCTCTTTTTGTCTTCGTATCGCTCTCAGCCCCGAGATGGTCGCTCGCCGGCTGAGTTGCTCCACGGTCGTCCTCATCGAACCTTGATGTCTTTGCTGCATCCGCCGCATCCGAAGAAATTCTGGTCGTATGTAAAGTACACAAGCAGCAAGACGCAGTCAATACCTTCGCTGCGCAGTGCCGATGGTACTGTTACCGACGACTGTGCCGCTAAAGCGGAGTTATTGAACGCAGTTTTCCGAAAATCCTTCACTAGGGAAGACGAATGGAATATTCTAGAATTTGAAACACGAACAGCTGCTAGCATGAGTTTCTTAGAACCTTACGGGTTGTGAAGCAACTCAAATCGCTTGATACAGGCAAGTCTTCAGGTCCAGATTGTATACCGATTAGGTTCCTTTCAGATTACGCTGATGCAATAGCTCCCTACTTAGCAATCATATACAACCGCTCGCTCACCGATAGATCTGTACCTACACATTGGAAAATTGCGCAGGTCGCACCAGTGTTTAAGAAGGGTAGCAGGAGTAATCCATCGAACTACAGACCTGTATCATTGACGTCGGTTTGCAGTAGGGTTTTGGAGCATATACTGTACTCAAACATTATGAATCACCTCGAAGGGAACGATCTATTGATACGTAATCAGCATAGTTTCAGAAAACATCGTTCTTGTGCAACGCAGCTAGCTCTTTATTCGCACGAAGTAATGGCCGCTATCGACAGGGGATCTCAAGTTGATTCTGTATTTCTAGATTTCCGGAAAGCTTTTGACACCGTTCCTCACAAGCGACTTCCAATCAAGCTGTGGGCCTATGGGGTATCGTCTCAGTTGTGCGACTGGATTCGTGATTTCCTGTCAGGAAGGTCGCAGTTCGTAGTAATAGAGGGCAAATCATCGAGTAAAACTGAAGTAGTATCAGGTGTTCCCCAGGGAAGCGTCCTGGGACCTCTGCTGGTCCTGATCTATATAAATGACCTGGGTGACAATCTGAGCAGTTCTCTTAGGTTGTTCGCAGATGATGCTGTAATTTATCGTCTAGTAAGGTCATCTGAAGACCACTATCAGTTGCAAAGCGATTTAGAAAAGATTGCTGTATGGTGTGGCAGGTGGCAGTTGACGCTAACTAATGAAAAGTGTGAGGTGATCCACATGAGTTCCAAAAGAAATCCGTTGAAATTCGATTACTCGATAAATAGTACAATTCTCAACGCTGTCAATTCAACTAAGTACCTGGGTGTTAAAATTACGAACAACTTCAGTTGAAAAGACCACATAGATAATATTGTGGGGAAGGCGAACCAAAGGTTGCATTTCATTGGCAGGACACTTAGAAGATGCAACAAGTCCACTAAAGAGACAGCTTACACTACACTCGTTCGTCCTCTGTTAGAATATTGCTGCGCGGTGTGGGATCGATCCTTACCAGGTGGGATTGATGGAGGACATCGAAAGGGTGCAAAAAAGGGCAGCTCGTTTTGTATTATCACGTAATAGGGGAGAGAGTGTGGCAAATATGATACGCGAGTTGGGATGGAAGTTGTGGTGTCACCGCCAGACACCACACTTGCTAGGTGGTAGCTTTAAATCGGCCGCGGTCCATTAGTACACGTCGGACCCGCGTGTCACCACTGTCAGGGATCGCAGACCGAGCGCCACCACAAGGCAGGTCTCGAGAGACTGACTAGCACTCGCCCCAGTTGTACGGACGACTTTGCTAGCGACTACACTGACGAAGCCTCGCTCCTTTGCCGAGCAGTTAGTTAGAATAGCCTTCAGGTAAGTCCATGGCTACGACCTAGCAAGGCGCCATTAGCCTTACATAGCTTGTATCTAAAGAGTCTCACTTGTATCATCAAGAGCGATGTACAACAAGGATGGATTAAAGTTAAGTATTCCAGAAGCTACGTACTTTTCTTTATAGCATTCATTACGTATCCTGTTTCAGACCTCAATCGCCTGCTTGCTTAATGGCCACCTCCCTTAAAAAATGTGCGTAGTGTTGGCAAACTGCCAACACTACAGAAGTCATTAAAGCAAAGACGTTTTTCGTCGCGGCGAGATCTATTTACGAAATTTCAGTCACCAACTTTCTCTTCTGAATGCGAAAATATTTTGTTGAGCCCAACCTACATAGGTAGGAATGATCATCAAAATAAAATAAGAGAAATCAGAGCTCGAACAGATAGGTTTAGGTGTTCGTTTTTCCCGCGCGCTGTTCGGGAGTGGAATGGTAGGGAGATAGTATGATTGTGGTTCGATGAACCCTCTGCCAAGCACTTAAATGTGAATTGCAGAGTAATCATGTAGATGTAGATGTATGGGGTTGGCAGGACACCATGTGTGCATGAAAATTGTATATAATATATGTGTACTATGTACATGTTTGAGTATGTGAATGTATATGTCTATGTATGTGTTGTATATACACTGTTGAGTCACATTTATGTACCTACCTGTCTAAAGGCTGAGTAATCAACTTCTGCAGCACATACTGCTGAGAGACGGGCAAGAATAGAGTCAGTGAAGTTCTGGAAGGCACCAACAGGGATGTGGAGCCATGCAAACTTCAGTGCTATGGACAGTTACACTATGTTTCTCCGCTGAGAATACATGGCATGAACAGCCAACTCAGTTTGTCCCACAGTTCTTGATTGGGTTTAAATCTGGGAAGTTTGGCGGCCAGGGGAGTAGGGTAAACTCATCCTGGTGCTTTTCAGACCATGCACATACACTCTGAGTTGTGTGACACGCTATGTTGTCCTACTGACAGATGCCACCATGCCAAGAACAACGAACTGCTTGTATGGGTGTACATGGTCCAAAAGGCTAGATGCATAATTGTGTTGATCCATTGTGCCTTCCAGAATGACAAGATAACCCAGGGAATGCCGTCCAGCATGAATCCTTCCAACGGTTGTTGCATGATGTCCACTTTCAGAAGTTCCATTCTGTGCACACTTATCCGATGGAACATAAAATGTGATTCATCTGGAAAGGCCACCTGCCACCATTCAGTGGACGTTCAGTTGCGGTACTGGCATCCAAATTACAACTTTCATCGGTGATGAATAGCAGTCAGCATGGTTTCATGAACCAGACACACGCCCTGTTGCCCTTTATATGGCAACATTCCGTCAACTGTCATTGAGGAGACACTGTTGGTAGTCCCTTGGTTCATGTGGGTGGTCAGTTGCACGTCATTCACCCCTGTCATCTATGGCCTTTGGTGCACCACAATTGTCTCAGCGCCGGCTTTGGATAACACCATTTTGCCTTGTATGTATACTTTAATCATGATTCCGGAAATGCTTCCAGTCTTGGCCTCAAAGTCAATGACCATGCCGTTTTGGACGTCAGATAAATCACTTTGTTTCCACATTACGACAGCGGCTGCACTGTTTTCTGCATCTCCTGAACATGCCTTATATACCCTCCACTGCTAGTGCTGCCACCTGCCGTCTGTGACTACTTACTGCTCGTTGACGTGGAACATAGGCAATGGTCACATTAATGTGACTGGTGTGTGTAGTTTATTTTATTCCCTCCTGCTAGCTGTCCCAGTATTATTAATGTAGATATGTATATATTTTTCTATTCATCTCCGATCTTAAAATACCAAGTCTGTTGTCAAAGATGAAGAAACTGATAACTGCAATAAAACATATACACCGAGGTGAGGAAAGTCGTGGGATAGCGACATACACTTATACAGACAGTGTTAGTATTGTGAACACAAAGTATAAAATACAGTGCATTGACGGAGCTGTCATTTTTACTTAGGCGATTTATGTGAAAAAGTTTACAACGTGATTATGGCTGCACGACAGGAATTAACAGATTGTGAATGTGGAATGGTAGTTAGAGCTAGACGTGTGGGACATTCGATTTCAGAAACCTTAAGAGAATTCAATATTCTGAGATCCACAGTGTCAAGAGTGTGTTGAGAGAACCACATTCCAGGCATTACTTCTCACAACAGACAGTGCAATGACTGACAGACTTCACTTAATGACCGAGAACAGTGACGTTTCCATAGAGTTATCAGTGCTAACAGAAAAGCAACACTACATGCAATGATCCCAGAAATCAATGTGGGATGTACAATGAATGTACCCATTAGGACAGCACGGCGAAATTTGGCATTAATGTGGTATGGCAGCAGACAATCGACGCGAATGCCTGTGCTAACAGTGCAACATCGCCTGCAGCACCTCTCCTGGGCTTGGGGCCATACCAGTTGGTCCCTAGACGGCCGGAAAAACGTGGCCTGCTCAGATTAGTCCCAATTTTAGTTGGTAAGAGCCTGATGGTAGGGTTTGAGTGTGGTGTAGTCCCCATAAAGCCATGGACCCAAGTTGTCAACAAGGCACTGTGCAAGCTGGTGGTGGCTCCATAATTGTGTGGGCTGTGTTTACATGAAATGGACTGGGTTCTCTGGTCCCACTGAACCGATCATTGACTGGAAATGGTTATGTTCAGCTCCTTGGAGACCATTTGCAGCCATTAATGGAGTTGATGTTCCCAAACAACGATGGAATCGTTATGGATGACAATGTGCCATGTCACAAGGCCACAACTGTTCGCAACTGGTTTGAAGTGCATTCTCGACATTTCAAGCGAATGATTTGGCCTCCCAGGTCGCCTACATGAATCCCATCAAACATTTACGAAAAATAATCAGGTGGTCAGTTCGTGCACAAAATCCTGCTCCGGCAACACTTTCGCAGTTATGGATGGCTGTAGAGGCAGCATGGTTCAATATTTCTGCAGCAGATTGCCAACGACTTGTTGAGTCCATATCATGTTGATATGCTGCATTACGCTGGTCAAAATAAGGTTCAACTCGATATTAGGAGACAGCCCATAACTTTTTTTACCTCAGTGTAAACCAAAAAGAACATCTTGATACTGCATCACCTATCTCAAAAAGATTTTCTCCAATAGTACATCAGAAAAAATGACATTTACTTTAGACCAGCGTGGGAAATGTAGTAGTAGTGAGAAGAAAGTTTCTAGTCATTAAAGTCTGTGAAATGGACTGTGTAATTGTTTTTTTTCTAATCGTTAGTGTCTAGTCATGAAAACATAAAATAAAACAAAATATATCTTAAGTAATTTATAGTCGATGTTATGTATCTCTTTACAAAAGAATTGCTGTATATCTATCGAATAAAGTAGAAATCATCAAATATATGTAATTTTGTCTCGATCTTTTTATCTACAAAAATGTATCCTATTTACTGGGCAGTCAAAATGCTCATAAAAGTGCATAGCTGTTATGGAGCTTAGAGTCAGTTGGTAATTGAGGCACCCATTTATTTGTCTTAGTGCAAGTAAGCTATTGGTTGAGATACAAAGGCACTGCATATTTACTTGAAATAAAGTACAGGTCAATTATTTTCTCTTTTCATTTCAGATAACTTTGTGGAGAAAGTGAAGATAAGTAAGCATTGACACATTCTTTGCCCACATCAGGTAGCAGTGATGCACCATATATGCTGCATACAGCATCACAACACGTATCAAAGTTTTTTGTGAACATATCCTAGAAGTGTTCTCATTAGTCTGCTTTGAAAGTGCATATCAAACATTGCTAAAAAAATCTGTACACATAATCTCACCACCAGACACGATCATTCAATGAACACTGGATGGCAGAACCAGCACACACCGAGTTTCTGAATGTTACCTGCTGTAAATGGGTGTACTCTAACCTATCCTCATCATCTTAAATTTTAATTGCTTTTTGATAGTCACTGACAAACACTGTGTGACAGCCCAATAAGACAGGGAATGCAGTTTGATTATTGAACAGAGAAGCTGCCTGTGAGAAATTCTCACAAATTACCACTACTTATTTGATGAAGGCCTAACATTCTAACCGCTAAATTGAGGATTTTGGAACACTGTTAGAGTACTGAACTCATGACAGAGGACGTGCGCAGCTACACGTATACTACCACTCACATTTAGACTAAACATAACTACCGAGCGAGGTGGCGCAGTGGTTAGCACACTGGACTCGCATTCGGGAGGACGACAGTTCAATCCCGTCTCCGGCCATCCTGATTTAGGTTTTCCGTGATTTCCCTAAATCGTTTCAGGCAAATGCCGGGATGGTTCCTTTGAAAGGGCACGGCCGATTTCCTTCCCAGTCCTTCCCTCACCCGAGCTTGCGCTCCGTCTCTAATGACCTCGTTGTCGACGGGACGTTAAACACTAACCACCACCACCACTAAACATAACTGCGAGTAGAAACACTTTAATATATGAGGTGTGCCATTGTAACTGCACAGGTGGTGATGTCTACATCAATGATGTTGTTAATTAACACATGGTCAGAGAAGATGTTCTCTTATATCGCCCTGAAATGTGTCGCTTGCAGACCACTGTTGCTGTTACAGCTGCTGGGCTGGAGCCTCAAAGTTGAACGAAACAGGTGGTGGAAGCCTGAAGGTCAACAAATCTGGTAAGTGCTGTGGAAAATCGAATGACTGCCATAAGCCGAGCTTGTTGAATGTATTATCATTGGGAGTCTACTCCAACACAGAAAATATAAAAATTACTATAATATTACCAATTGACAAATAATAATAACAATAATAATAATAATGTAATAATGAGAGAGAGAGAGAGAGAGAGAGAGAGAGATGAAGAATTAATAATTACATTTGAATGAAACAGTTTTCTTCCACTTATTCTCCTTGGAGATGGAGGATGATCTCTGAAGCTTCATGGTGGTGCTGTTGCTTGAGCAATGTACAGACCAAGAATGCCTAGCCCCCCTCTCAGGATTCTGGGGACACTAAGGACGGCACGATGGGTGCTGGACCAATAGGAGCACACTGCATAAGTGGAGGAAGGGAGATGTCATTTTTTAAATCATGCATTACCATCTTTATGATGAGAGTTAAAACTTTTGGCTAGAAGCATACAGACACCTGGGTAAGCATGAGCACAAGTACGCTACTCAACTGCCATCTTGGCTACAAACTATGACAATTGTAATGATAGTTATGACAGTAATTATAAAGACAGTTATTGTCCATTAAGTAAGACCGAAATAAACAAAACTAGGGCTCAAGTGAGCAGTTTGTCTACATAAGAAAGCTAGGGTAACTGACCAGTTTGTTTACTTAAAAAGAACGGTTCAAAATGGCTCTGAGCACTATGGGACTTAACATCTGAGGTCATCAGTCCTCTAGAACTTAGAACTACTTAAACCTAACTAACCTAATGACATCACACACATCCATGCCCGAGGCAGGATTCGAACCTGCGACCATAGCTGTCGCGCGGTTCCAGACTGTAGCGCCTAGAACCGCTCGGCCACACCGGCCGGCTAAGAAGAACGATGGAGGTCTTCATCCCCATACTCTAATAGCTCTGCTATAGTTGAATCCTAATCGTCCACCATTTCTTCTGTTCATAACATCTTTGTAGTAAATGTCGAATTGTTTGTATAGTAAACATGTGTACTGCATTCTGACGATTATGATCTTCCCCACAGAAAAGGCATCAGAAGTAAAAGGGGAAGGAGCAGCCTATTTCAGTCATCATCAAATACACAAATTTTCCCTGTCATTCTCCATTCCCTGCCTCTATCAATAAATCACACTCATTTAACGCTAAACGCAAATGGCCTGGAATATTCCATCTACAAAGTTATGCAAGCACTGTCTTTTCACCCATTACTTTGTCAAGAATGTATCTTGTGATGCTTGAATGAAGGAAAACTGTGGCCACTAGAGTAGACTACCTTAGAAATCAATTTCTTGATAACAGAGGTCAGCTATTTTATGGGCCACATTCAATGTTTGCCAGCCTCTCGTCAGCATACCATACTGTCAGGTTAGATGCATCTTTTTCTTTATATTCTAAACCTGGCATGAGATATTATCTTCAGCAAGATAATGGATCTTCTCTTCATTCCCAAACTGTATCATAAGGGTTTCAGAAACACTCCACAGCCATGAGGGTGTTTGTGTGGTGCCCTCGGATCATCTAAGCTGAATCTTGTTGAGCACGATATTGGCTCCATCAAGCGATATGTGACCCTGTTGGACTCAGCTCTGACCAGTCTGCATGAGTTGTGGGCAGCTGTTGGCAGTTGCAGATCAAGTTGAATCTCCAGTATAATTAGTGCCTTGAGGAGTATGGTGCACTGTGTCAACGCCACCATTGAGACTACATGTTACAAGTTCGTAACGAATTTTCCACTCTGAAGTGGAGTATTCGCTGGAATGAAATTTTACTGTGGAATAAAACCGAGTTCCAGTTGGAGATTCGACCTGGTACCTTGGCCCTTTGGGGGACATATGAACAATCGAAATATGCTAAGCCCATCTAGAGGCTCTAATCTGCAACTATCTCTGCACTGCTCTTTCAGTTACCTCTTAAAATTCACCTAAAGGAGGTTTATCTGAAAATAATGGCTTTGCCACGCTCTGAGAGCTTCGTACAAGTGACAGCTCCACTTTTCAACAGAGTGTGCATTTTAATGAAACTTTCTGACAGTTACAACTTCATCATGATCTTTGTAATGAAAGACTAATTAGAGAACTGAGCCCTCCCCTCTGGTACACTCTTATAATTTGGCAAGAATCCGCAAGTTTGCTAGTGGAGTTGGCATTCACCTAATTTAAGCAACAAAGTCTCCCCGCAAAAACTTATCAGTATGGAGGCGGTACGCAGCCAGATGCTGCCCATTGAGCGGCAGCTACTTGTGGCGGCGCCTGTCCTTGCGCTGCGGGTGTTTCGGCTGCGGCTGCGCCTCCCTCCTCAGGTCGTGGATCTCTTCGCGCAAGTCGCGCAGCTCTAGCATGGCGGCGCGCGCCAGCCGGCCCTCTGGGGAGAGGGCGGGCTCAAACAACAGCGCCGCCAGCGCATCCTTGAGCGCGCCCTCCGCCTCCTCCAGCCGCTCCACCAGCTGCTGCATGGTCAACTCCCCGGCTGCGTGCTCGCGCCGAGCCAGCTCCGCCAGAGGTCCCTGCAGCTCGTACAGTGCGATGCCTGCAACATCGAGCATGCCACTCAGCGCAGCTGTTTCCTCTGTTCGAAGCCACAATTCAGGTTTCACTGGACGAATAAATACCCAATAACTAGTTCCATCCAGTTTTCTCAGAGAAACTCCAAGTGATGTTGGAAGGTAAGTGAAATGACTTTTTCATCAAATTCATTATCCAATCACAAATATCTGGACACCCATATGTAATGCGAATCTGACTACTAGATGTCACGAGAGAGTATTGAGTTGGCGGTAGAGAAGCACTAACAGCCCAATGGCCTGGCCAGAAGAGCTCAGTGACTTCAAATGTGGACTAGTCGTTGGACATCACCTGGCTAATAAGTCCATTAGGTTCATTTTAATCCTTCTAAATCTGCCCAAGTCTACTGTTGGTGATGTGACTATGAAGTGGAAATGTGAGGTAACAACCACAACTAAACCAATACCAGATCGATCACAAGTACTGACGGACAGAGTCTGTCAGGTATTGTGAAGGTGGTTATGAAGAATCGGATGAAATCAGCAGAAGGAATCACTCACGAGTTCCAAAGTGCTACTAGCATATCAGTTAGCACAACGACTGTGTGTAGGGCGTTAAAAAGAAAGGGCACAATGGTCAAGCAGCTCCTATATTTCTGCCGCCAATGCTAAGTGACGGTTCAGTAGGTGTAGAGAGCGACGCCACAGGACAGTGGCCATCCATGGCTGGAGACGGGTGGTTTGAAGTCATGAATCAAGCTGTAACGTGTGGCAATCCAGTGAAAGTGTTTGGCTTTGGCAAATGTCTGGAGCATGTTACCTGACACCATGTGTAGAGCCTACAGTGAAATACAGAGGAGGTGGTATTATGTATGCGGGTGTTCTTCATGGGTACGGTGTAGTACCCTGATTGTGCTCAAGAAAATACTAAATGCCTGCTCAGAGTCTTGACCTCAACCAAATGGCACATCTGTTGGGTGAGACAATTGATTTCCCTCCACACACCAGAGTCCTTCATCATTACCTACTCTGGTTTACACTCTTGAGGGAGAAAGAGGCTGCAATTTTTCCACAAATATTCAGAAACATCACTAAGCTGTCCACAGCAGAGTGCAAGCAGTAACACAGGCGAAGGGTGAGAACACATATTAGCGTCCACTAATGGACAGGGTATTTAGCAGCTGACAATAGCTTAATGCCCAGTATGCCAGCTAGGAAAGCAGGATAGTGAGCCAGACATGCATCGACTCTGCTTCATGCATCAGTGGGTGATGATACAGCAGATAGAGAAATCTGAGAGCAGTTTTAGGAGGTTATCGCAGATTTGTGCTAGTGCCCTATTCCCTCCTCAGACACACTCCACAAATCGTGAAAATTAATGTAATATACTCGTACGTGATTCACAGACAGATCGTGCATATGGTATTCCTCTCTTAGTGCAGGGGCGACAGGAAAGGTCGCTGTGCGCTGAGTAACAATTAAAATAGTTGCTAAATATCGCATGAAGACTGTCCATTGTTGTAGGATCCTACCGTGACAGAGCAAAAGGTAAAGAAAAACAATAATCAATACTTGAGACGTTGCTCACTGTCATACGATAAAGGAAGACACAGTCCACATTTGTGCCAAGTTGCCACTGTGTGAGAAACGAAACTACACTATCTGAGCCAGCCTAACGAAACAATTCTAACTTGCCACCAGTTATTCTTCATACCTTCCTAACTCCACACAGGCTGAGACAGCAGATACGCCAAATACAGTGCATCACATTTCTTATTTGCTAAACGTATTCATCGAACTGCTGAAGAGATAAAAATGTTCTCCTCAAAACAGTTGCAGCCACTTGGGCCTACAGAAACACAATGGGGCAATGCATAAAGGAAGACAGACCTTTTACTTCTTCGAAAGTATGGAAACATTCAGCATGTCTCGATAGACTGTGTCGCCTATAAAAGGGGGTTCAACAAATCAAAACGGGTATTCTTGTCTCATTACTGTAGAGATGATTGTTTTCTGAATTACCGGTAAAACAATAGCGTTGTCTTTTGTTTTTCCTTGTACTCTGGAATTACTGGGTGTGTTCTTAGGCAACAGTACCTCCGCGATCGTTATAATGTTGTGTTTATCTAGTACCATATCAGACACTGAAGGCTTACAAAAGAGGGGTGGTACTTTCTTCACATAATCGTTAATCTGCTACTATAAGAATCCATACACATATGCGAAAATTCCATCTGACCAACAAAGTAGTGGAACAAAAAATAAAACTACCGTTATAATGGGAGCATTAAAGAGGATTCTTACTGCTAACAAGAAGAAGGAAGAAAAGAAGACTAGAATGCCACAAATTTTTGGGTGCACGTACTGATGAAAACTTGAGCTGGAAGAAACATATTACTGTATTCTCAGACGAAGTTCAGGTTCTGTTGCTCTTCGTATAATTGCTAGTCTTGGAAACAATATTTTGCATATTTCCACTCAATAGCGTCTTACGCAGTAATTTTCAGGGAAAGCTCACAACTTAGAAAGAAGGTGTTGATAGCACAAAACAGAGCAGTAAGAATAATATATGGTGTTCATCTGCGGTCTTGATGTCGGTACCTCTTCAAGGAGTTAGATATTTTAATTGCATCATCACAAAGCATTTATCCGCTAATACATTCGTATTAAATAATCCATCACAATTTAAGAAGAACAGTGATGTCCATACTTACAACCGTTGAGGAAAAAATGACCTTTATCAACCATTATAAAAGCACTGAGTTGCTCAGAAAGGAGTTCGATATGCAGCAAACAATTTTTTTTATTATTTGCCCAGTAGCATAAAATGTCTGACAGGTAACAAAATAAGTTTTAAATGAAACCTAATATCATTTCTTCTGGGAGACTCCTGCTATTCCATCGACCATTTTCTATTTAATAAAACTACTCGCCTACGAAAAAATATATAAAATTTTTTAAAAATATTGTTTTTAAATATAGTTACGTGAAAAGAACTAAAAAATAGCGTGTTGATTAATGTTGAGACTAATCATATACACATACTCTGCAAGCTATTCCACATCATTTAGATAAACGAACCATCCAGCTCATCTCTGAAACATGTAACTAACCACCTAACTAAATGAAAAATGTTCGAATGTGTGTGAATTTCTAAGGGCCCAAACTGCTTAGGTCATCGGTCCCTAGACTTACACACTACTTGAACTAACTTAAGCTAAGAACAACACACACACCCATGCCCGAGGGAGGACTCGAACCTCCGGCGGGAGGGAACTAAATGAAAAATTAGAGTCAGAGCACAAGCGCGAATTAGGGAAGGATTGGGAAGGATATCGGCCGTGTCCTCCTGAACCAACTACCCAGCAATTTGTCTTAAGCAGTGCAGGGGAATCACAGAAAACATAAGTCTGGATAGCCAGACGGCGATTTGAGCCATAGTCCTCCCGAATTTGGGCGCAGAGAGCTAATCAATGCGCCACCCCGCACGGTTAAGAAGAGGACCAGAGCTGCAGAGTGACTACTAATATTAATATGGGTCTCGAGAACAGTCCGATGGAGACTGTCAAATGATAACATTCGTAGCAGAACTGCTGTTGGCTCGCTTCTTTTAAATTGGATGAATGTAAAGCCACGCTATGAAATTAGAACTTAGTCAATCGGTTTATAGGAACATGTAATGTGGTCTTCTGCATCTACTATAACGTTGGTGTTAATGAAGTGAAGTAGTGTAGTGGTAAGGCACTGGACTCGTATTCGGGAGGATCGTGATTCAAATCCAAATTTAGGTTTCCTTTAAATCGTTTACGGCGTATGCCAGGATGGTTTATTTGAAACGCAGAGCCAATTTCCTCCTGCAACCTCCCATAATCTGATCTTGTACACCACCTTGAAAGTACTCGTCGACTACGGTACGTTAAACCCACTTCTGCTTTAAAGTTGCTCCATTGCCACAGGATGTGTTTATTGGAAACACTAGAAGCAGCGTACACGCAGGACTGCTTGCAGCTGTAACCCAGGCTAGAGATTCTGTAATGGTTTTGGCAGTCGTTTTCGTTGGATCTCGTAGGCAGATATGCACTGATGAGCCGAAACGTAATGACCACTGCTCACCGCGAGAGTGAATGTCGCCTGATCACGTTGCAAGGGAGTGACGTGGTATGGAATATGTCTAAGCGAAACAGAGACGAATGAGCACTCGTTCTAGCGATGATACGGGCCGCAAATGAGGTAATCCACTAACATCAAAAACTTTCACAAAGGGCAGGTTGTTAGGGTCTGGTGCCTGGAAACGAGTATCTCGGAATCGGTGAATCCGGTCGGGAGGAACTATAGAAACTGTTTTAAGGACGGTGAAATCACGAGCAGCCGACAAAGTGTTGGATGTCCATGCCTGCTCACAGAACGTGGAGGTTGGAGGCTTGCCCGCTCTGTACATCAGGGTAGGCAGATCTGACGACAGCGTACAATACCGGTGCACGCACAGCTGTTTCAGAGCACGCCGTTCAGCGCAGATTGTTGAACATGGGCTCCGTAGCAGACAACCTCCACGTGTTTCCGTCTTGCCCCAACGACTTCGTCATTACGATTGCAGTGGGCACGAGATCATCTAGATTGGACCGTCGACCAATATAAACATGTCACCTGGTCAGGAGAACCATGTTTACTGTTCCACCAGCTCGACGGTCTACATCTACATGGATACTCTGCAAATCACATTTAATTGGCTGGCAGAGGGTTCATGGAACCACCTTCACGATTCTCTATTATTACAATCTCGTATAGGGCGCGGAAAGAATGAACACCTATATCTTTCCGTACGAGTTCTGATTTCCCATATTTTATCGTGGTGATCGTTTCTCCATGCGTAGGTCGGTGTCAACAAAATATTTTCGCCTTCGGAGGAGAAAGCTGGTGACGGGAATTTCGTGAGAAGATTCCGTCTCAAAGAAAAACGCCTTTCTTTTAATGATGTCCAGCCCAAATCCTGTATCATTTCTGTGACACTCTCTCCCATATTTCGCGATAATACAAAAATTGCTGCCCTTCTTCGAGCTCTCTCGATGTACTCCATCAGTCCTATCTGGTAAGGATCCCACACAGCGCAGCAGTATTCTAAAAGGGGACGGACAAGCATAGTGTAGGCAGTCTCCTTAGTAGACTTCTTACATTTTCTAAGTGTCCTGCCAATAAAACGGAGTCTTTGGCTAGCCTTTCCCACAACATTTTCTATGTATTCCTTCCAATTTAAGTTGTGCGTAATTGTAATACCTAGGTATTTAGTTGAATTTACGTCCTTTAGATCAGACTGATTTACCGTGTAACCGAAGTTGAACGAATTCCTTTTAGCACTCATGTGGATGACCTCACACTTTTCGTTATTTAGGGTCAACTGCCACTTTTCGCACCATTCAGATATCTTTTCTAAATCGTTTTGCAATTTGTTTTGATCTTCAGATGATTTTATTAGTCGATAAACGACAGCGTCATCTGCAAATAACCCAAGGCGGCTGCTGAGATTGTCTCCCAAATCGTTTACATAGATAAGGAACAGCAAAGGGCCTATAACACTACCTTGGGGAACGCCAGAAATCACTTCTGTTTTATTCGATGACTTTCCGTCAATTACTACGAACTGTGCCCTCTCTGACAGGAAATCGCAAATCCAGTCACATAACTGAGACGATATTCCATAAGCACGCAATTTCACTACGAGCCGCTTGTGTGGTACAGTGTCGAAAGCCTTCCGGAAATCCAGAAACACGGAATGCATCGGAAGTCCCTTGTCAATAGCACTCAAAATTTCATATGAACAAGGAGCTAGTTGTGTTTCACAAGAACGATGTTTTCTAAACCCATGTTGACTGTGTGTCAATAGACAGTTTTCTTTGAGGCAATTCATAATGTTCGAACACAATACATGTTCCAAAATCCTGCTGCATATCGACATTAACGATATGGGCCTGTAATTAAGTGTATTACTACCTTTCTTGAATATTGGTGTGACCTGTGCAACTTTCCAGTCTTTGGGTACGGATCTTTCGTCGAGCGAACGGCTGTATATGATTGTTAAGAATGGAGCTAATGCATCAGGATACTTCTAAAGAAACCTAATTGGTATACAGTCTGGACCAGAAGACTTGCTTTTATTAAGTGATTTAAGCTGCTTCACTACTCCGAGCATATTTACTTCTACGTCACTCATGTTGGTAGCTGTTCTCGATTCGAATTCTGGAATATTTACTTCGTCTTCTTTTGTGAAGCCATTTCGAAAGTCTATGTTTAGTAAATCTGCTTTGGCAGCACTGTCTTCGATAGTAACTCCATTGCTATCGCGCAGAGAAGGCATTGATTGTTTCTTGCCGCTAACATACTTCACATACGACCAGAATTTCTTTGGATTTTCTGCCAGGTTTCGAGACAATGTTTCGTTGTGGAAACTGTTATAAGCATCTCGCATTGAAGTGCGCGCTAAATTCCGAGCTTCTGTAAAAGATAGCCAATCTTGGGCATTTTGTGTCTGTTTAAATTTGGCATATTTGTTTCGTTGTTTCTGCAATAGTGTTCTAACCCGTTTTGTATACCAAGGAGGATCAG
This sequence comes from Schistocerca americana, assembly GCF_021461395.2. Classification (NCBI taxonomy): domain Eukaryota; kingdom Metazoa; phylum Arthropoda; class Insecta; order Orthoptera; family Acrididae; genus Schistocerca; species Schistocerca americana. Next base: position 569,052,974 of record NC_060120.1, read on the forward strand.
CTCCGTCGTTTGTTAATTTATTTGGTATAAATCTCTCAATTGCTGCCGATACTATTTCGTTGAATTCAATCCACATCTGGTCTACACTTATGTTATTAATTTGGAATGAGCGGAGATTGTCTCTCAGGAAGGCGTCAAGTGAATTTTTATCTGATTTTTTGAATAGGTACATTTTTCATTTATTTTTGGAGGATTTAGGTATTACAATATTCGATCTCGCTACGACTACCCTGTGTTCACTAATCCCTGTATCGGTTTTGATGCTCGTTATTAACTCAGGATTATTTGTTGCTAAGAAGTTAAGTGTGTTTTCACAACCGTTTACTATCCGCGTGGGCTCATGAACTAACTGCTCGAAATAATTTTCAGAGAATGCGTGTCCAACTACGCTGTTATCAAGGTGTTTGGCTGCTCGAAACAGACACAGACGCTGGCCCGTGGGGAGAGTCTTCCAGCAGGATAACGGTTCGTATCACAAGATCAGAACCGAGCTATACTGATTTGAGGAACATGACTGTGAAGTCATGCTGATGCATTGGCAACCAAATCAGCCGGATTGGACTTATCTAGGAAGTTAACAGGCTCCAGTACCATCCCACAGACCGCTAGAAACTAAACTCAGCCCGAACAGACCATGAATGTGTTACGTTATCGATCGGCCGTCGTGTCATACTCAGCCCACAGACATCACTGGATGCGGATATGGAGGGGCATGTGGTCAGCACACAGCTCTCCCGGTCGTATGTCAGTTTACGCGATCGGCGCCGCTAGTTCTCAGTCAAGTAGCTCCTCAGTTTGCCTCACAAGGCCTGAGTGCACCACGCTTGCCAACAGCGCTCGGCAGACCGAATGGTCACCCATCCAAGTGCTAGCCCAGTCCGACAGCGCTCAACTTCGGTGATCTGACGTGAACTAGTGTTATCACTGCAGCAAGGCCGTTGGCCCTCTCACAGACCACTGAGCAGTAATTTAAGGGAGTTGTGTCACCTATGCATAGAAACCTGGAGCCACATGCCCCTAAAACCTACCATTCACCAGCGACTTACCGAACCCATGCCACGTAGAATCGCCGCCGGTATGTTGCATTCCAAAGGTGGGCCAAAACGCTGGAGAGCAAGTGGTCATTACGTTTTGGTGTTTCAGTGTATGTGGAAGTCACTGGTGCGGATCATAAATCCATTTTAGGTGACCATATTGATCTAGTAGCATAGGCGTTGTTTTCAGGCGAGAGTAAGTCGTAATACGTCCACTTATATGACTGGAAATATAAAATGTGGGTTCACTGAGCGTGTGGATGATACGAAACGTATTCCCTGGCTGCACATTCACTAGAGTTGAATGTGATGTTGCCATACTCCTTCCTCCTTCTGCAAAGTTAAAAGAATGTTGACTCCTATTGTACGCATGGTTTGTCCTACATGCACACAAATTTACTGCACGACATTTACATCATGCTGAGAAAAAGCATTATTTTAATATCTGACCTAGATCAACCACCTACACCCCCATATACAGAGTGTGTCGGGTCTGAGTGAAGATACTGCGGTCACTGGCACCGCAATATGTACCCACTTCAGTGTGTTACTTGTTTTTTTTCTCCTCGTCTAACAGTCTTCCTGGAAACACGTAACGTAATTTTCTACCTGATGTTTTCTGCATGATCGTAGCTGCACAACTAAGTGGACTACGCCTGTCAATATAGACTAACAGTTTTGTATCCATACATCCACACTTCAACACTGACCTGCTGCCCTGGGGAAAATAAGCATTAATGGCTTGCTCTTGCTACATGCACTTTGAGGTGCTAACCAACCTAAAACCATACTACTCTTAATAGCTATAATTATTAGTCTGCAAATGAAGTAAATACTTATGTAGTGTTGTTCAGTACACTGTTCTCAGTCACCAGTAAAAATATCTGCAGTTATGCCCGTAACACCCTGTACATTAAATTGTATTCCAGTTTGACTGTAAGATAAGGTTAATTATTCGTCACTGCCGGCCGCTGTGGCCAAGCGGGTCTAGGCGCTTCAGTCCGGAACCGCGCTGCTGCTACTGTCGCAGGTTCGAATCCTGCCTCGGGCATGGATGTGTGTGATGTCTTTAGGTTAGTTAGGTTGAAGTAGTTATAAGTCCAGGGGACTGATGACCTCAGATGTTAAGTCCCATAGTGCTTAGAGCCATTTGAACAATCTTCGTCACTGCTACATCTTTGATCTGAGCTCTGTAATTGTCTGCTATCATTCGGACTCCCTAATGTAGCTAGTGGAACAAAATATATATCGGCAGAAATCTCTACTCATCTTCCCGCCTTGTTTCTTACAATATGGTCGTATCACGAAAGAAAAAAAATCCCGGGATAATAAGTTACAAAATAGAGAGTCGAGCAATAGCACAGAAACAAATACTTTACATCCCATAGACAGAAATACGTTCATTTGGCCAAAAGTTTCTCAGTTTGCAACTAGCCCTCTACGAGGTGCATTCAAGTTCTAAGGCCTCCGGTTTTTTTTCTAATTAACTACTCACCCGAAATCGATGAAACTGGCGTTACTTCTCGACGTAATCGCCCTGCAGACGTACACATTTTTCACAACGCTGACGCCATGATTCCATGGCAGCGGCGAAGGCTTCTTTAGGAGTCTGTTTTGACCACTGGAAAATCGCTGTGGCAATAGCATCCACGGAGAGTGTCTTTCATTGTTGGAAAAAGCCAAAAGTCACTAGGAGCCAGGTCAGGTGAGTAGGGAGCATGAGGAATCACTTCAAAGTTGTTATCACGAAGAAACTGTTGCGTAACGTTAGCTCGATGTGTGGGTGCGTTGTCTTGGTGAAACAGCACACGCGCAGCCCTTCCCGGATGTTTTTGTTGCAGTGCAGGAAGGAATTTGTTCTTCAAAACATTTTCGTAGGATGCACCTGTTACCGTAGTGCCCTTTGGAATGCAATGGGTAAGTATTACGCCCTCGCTGTCCCAGAACATGGACACCATCATTTATTCAGCACTGGCGGTTACCCGAAATTTTTTTGGTGGTGGTGAATCTGTGTGCTTCCATTGAGCTGACTGGCGCTTTGTTTCTGGATTGAAAAATGGCATCCACGTCTCATCCATTGTCACAACCGACGAAAAGAAAGTCCCATTCATGCTGTCGTTGCGCATCAACATTGCTTGGCAACATGCCACACGGGCAGCCATGTGGTCGTCCGTCAGCATTCGTGGCACCCACCTGGATGACACTTTTCGCATTTTCAGGTCGTCATGCAAGACTGTGTGCACAGAGCCCACAGAAATGCCAACTCTGGAGGCGATCTGTTCAACAGTCATTCGGGGATCCCCCAAAACAATTCTCTCCACTTTCTCAATAATGTCGTCAGACTGGCTTGTGCGAGCCCGAGGTTGTTTCGGCTTGTTGTCACACAATGTTTTGCCTTCATTAAACTGTCGCACCCACGAACGCACTTTCGACACATCCATAACTCCATCACCACATATCTCCTTCAACTGTCGATGAATTTCAATTGGTTTCACACCACGCAAATTCAGAAAACGAATGATTGCACGCTGTTCAAGTAAGCAAAACGTCGCCATTTTAAGTATTTAAAACAGTTCTCATTCTCGCCGCTGGCGGTAAAATTCCATCTGCCGTACGGTGCTGCCATCTCTGGGACGTATTGGCAATGAACGCGGCCTCATTTTAAAACAATGTGCATGTTTCTATCTCTTTCCAGTCTGGAGAAAAAAAATCGGAGGCCTTAGAACTTGAATGCACCTCGTAATGTAACACAGGGCTGCCATTGAACAGTGTCACATACCTGGAATAAGTCACCGTGTGCACATTCTTAGATAGAAATGCCGAAATAACTATCACCTTTACTGCTCATCCTCCTTAGTTTTACGATATTTTCCATACATTATTTGATTCTTTGTCTCCAAAGAGGAACTGATTCAACGGGATTCCTCTTCCGTAGACAGAAGTGGTTGCTATGATCTCACTTACCCACTCTGTGGCGGTCTCTTGCAGCATTCTTCAAGTACGTAAAATCATTTCTCAAGTCGAAACCTAGACTGTAAAATTAACTGATATGAAGGGTTTTTCCCTGCAGCACTGAACATGTGTGTTACATGGTTAGAACATCTGAAGTATTGATCACCTGTACCTTTGCAAGGAGTAGTATAGAATTTTGTTCATCACCTTCTAATATTCGTACGCATCGTTTCCCGAGAGGATTCGGACTTACTTGCATGCCGTAGAGAATGTTATTGGGTACTGAAATTGCTTTGTAAGATCGCTGAACTTATTTCAGTGTCAATAGTGTTTTTGGTAGGGTAAGCTCCTGATTACAACTGCAGAAACAGGGATGAAAAAAATATATGGCAAACATTGGCTTAGGAAAAGAGGCATGATGACAAGGCATGTTTTAAGCCTTGAGGAAATAGTTTCTATGCTTACAGAGTGAGCTGCAGCAAGCGAAAACTGTAGGAGAAGAGAGAGAGGAATGAATATAACAGATAACTGAGTAACTGGACTTAATTGCTATCCTGAAATGAAGGGATTCCAGTCTACATCAATATATCTACCGAAACAACAATTATTTTATGTACACAAAACCATGAACTCTTTCAAGCGAAATATATTTCGTGTTTGTAGTATATACCAAAAGTACAGCACATGCTGGATACTGGCGGATTTCTGGTAACACTCGGCTTTTAAATTGAATAATGGTTAATTCTTTGGCTGATAGGCAATGAAAATGGAAGCTTCCATGTGGAAACTGACACCAACAAACCCCACACTGCCGTAGCGAGAAAAGAAATTCGTTTTTCAAGGTATATAGTAAAAACATAAGGCGATATCTTAAAACGGCGGCTTCCAAGAATTCGGCCCGTGAGCCGTCCCTGGCTCACGAGCCATAGTGCTCACTGCATACTTCCCCCAGCGTCACGCCACACTGTCTGACTGTGAAAAGGGGAAGAGGAGGAAACTGCGATCACGCCACATTTAGATGGCAATGCAGTTGCAATGCAGAAGACTTGGTTTCATATTTCGTGTTTATCAACAACACCGATTTCAAACGAAACAAATTTTCAGTAGTACTTAATTATCTATGGCACATTAAAAACATAATACAACTTTTATCTGGTATAAACTGTCAGCATCCAGACAAATACAGACAGTTTCACAGAGTTTCGTACTCAGGTTGCCACGTAATCGTGAATAATTTAGTTTCATAATCGAGAAACGGCCTTTTAGGAACATACGTTGATCAAAATATTTTATCACAATTGCAAACTCAGTATGGAAACGTGGAAACTCTTCCTGAGAAAAAAAATGTAGACATCCTGGACGGTTCTAGCATAAAAGGATTTGTCTTTAAAACGGGAATTACACTACAGAATAGTCAATTCCATCTGCACAGGCGCTACGGTCGCAGGTTCGAATCCTGCCTCGGGCATGGATGTGTGTGATGTCATTAGGTTAGTTAGGTTTAAGTAGTTCTAAGTCTAGGGCACCGATGACCACAGATGTTACGTCCCATAGTGCTCAGAGCCATTTGAACCATCTGCACAGGCACAGATATGCTTTCAACTGAAACGGCAAACATCCTAGAAAACAGATGTTTGGCATTGTCCTTAAAACGTTTAGAGAACTATCCTTGTATTTCTTTCAATGCCCCAACGCATGCTTCAAAACTCCCACTTTCTTTAACGCCAGCGGGCTTAAGGAACTGGACTGTGTTTTTTGTCAGAGTCTGTCACTTCTACAATGCCATTTTCTTCTTAAATGCATCCTCATCAAATCAGAAACAAGTTGTTTCTTATCTTGTAATGTCTTACTGTGGAAGTTTACAGTCAACTCTACCTAAAAATGTGACGTCTGCAATCAATTCCGGATGTTCTAATTTTCGTACGTGTCCTCCTTTTCCTTCATAAATTCAGCAACGGAGGGTTTTAAATACAAAAATCGTTCCAAACATGGCCCTTGACTTAACCAACTTACTTTGCAGTAATGTATGAAGTCTCCACAGTCTTCTTTCAGTTTCATCGAAAATTGTTGCAGCTGACAGAGGACCAACGCATGCGACTTCAGAAATTTTATTATTCGTACGACTAATTTCTTCAAGCGCCTGAAACTTTAGCAGAAAGTGCTACTTGATGTATAGAACAGTGAATCCTGTCTGTTGAGCTTCGCAATACTTTGCTCTTTTATTGCCAACTACACTGCAAACCGGGAGAAACTGATACACCTGCCTAATATCGTGTAGGGCCTCCGCGAGCAAGGAGAAGTGCCGCAACACGGCATGGCATGAACTCGACTAATGTCTGAAGCAGTTCTGGAGGGAATTGACTCCATGAATCCTGTAGGGATATCCATAAATCAATAAGAGTACGAGGGGGTGGAGATCTGAACAGCACGTTGCAAGACATCACAGATATCCTCAATAATGTTCCTGTCTGGGAAGTCTGGTGGCCAGCGGAAGCGTTTAAACTCAGAAGGGAGATTCCTGGAGCCACCCTGTAGCAATTCTGGACGAGCGGGATGTTGCATTGTCCTGCTAGAATTGACCAAGTCCGTGGGAATGCACAATGCACATGAATGGATGCAGGTGATCAGGCAGGATGCTTACGTATGTTTCAAGTGTGAGAGTTGTATCTAGCCGTATCAGCGGTCCCATATCACGCCAACTACACACGCCCCACGCCATTACAAAGCCTCCACCAGCTTTAACAGTCCCCTGCTGACATGCAGAGCCCATGGATTCATGAGGTTGTCTCGATACCCGTACTCGTCTATCCGCTCGATACAATTTGAAACGAGACTCGTCCGATCAGGCAACATGATTCCAGTCATCAACAGTCCAATGTCGGTGTTGACGGGCCCAGGCGCAGCGTAAAGCTTTGTGTCGTGCTGTCATCAAGGGTTCACGAGTGGACCTTCGACTCCGAAAGCCCATATCGATGATGTATCGTTGAATGGTTCCAACACTGACAGTTGTTGACTGCCCAACACTGAAATCTGCAGCAATTTGCCCAAGGTTTTCAAATCCGTCACGCTGGACGTTTCTCTTCAGTCGTCGTTGGTCCCGTTGTTGCAGGATCTTTTTCCGGCCGCAGCGATTTCGGAAATTTGATGTTTTACCGGAGTCCTCATGTTCATGATACGGCCAGCCGATGTGGCCGAGGGGTTCAAGGCGCTTCAGTCTGGAACCGCGCGACCGCTACGGTCGTAGGTTCGAATCCTGCCTCGGGCATGGATGTTTGTGATGTTCTTAGGTTAGTTAGGTTTAAGTAGTCCTAAGTTTTAGGGGACTGATGACCTCAGAAGTTAAGTCCCATAGTGCTCAGAGCCATTTAGTTCATGGTACACTCGTGAAGTGGTCGTACGGGAAAATCCCCACTTCATCGCCGCCACGGAGATGCTGTGTCCCATCGTTCGTGCGCAGACTATAACATCACATTCATACCCACTTGAATCTTGATAGCCTGCCATTGTAGTAGCAGTAACCGATCTAACAACTGCGCCAGACACTTGTTCTCTTATATAGGCTTTGCCGACCGCAGCGCCGTATTCTGCCTGTTTGCGTATCTCTGTATTTGAATACGCATACCTATACCAGTTTCTTTGGCGCTTCACTGTAAATCTTTGAAGTTGTAGCGGGACTTTGAATTTCACCGCGCTACACTCGTTCCCTCAGATATAAATTATACCGTCGCAGCGGTATGAGCGCTCGACGGCAGAAAAAATATATAAGAAAATGAAGGTACTAAAATTGTAACTCTTTTTGTTATCTATCCGTCTTTTGTCTCTTGAGAGCGGAAGCTTAACTTACTTATTAGCTAGTCTTGGTCGGATTAAGACGAAAAAAAAAACTTATTGATGTGCCGACGTATTGTGGAATGAAATTTGGAGCATGGAAGCAGCAACGTAAAATACATTGCATTTAATATCAAGATGGTTTTTGTATACATCAGTAATTCCTGGACAATGAAATTTATTGCAAAATTTCGGAGCAGCTACGACTTTTCATGCAGAAATGAAGTAGGAGATTTTTGAAGACCTGGACGCCGCACGAAAGAAGACATGTTAACATGGTAAAGGATGAACTCTTATCTACGCCATTTCCCCCTGTTAATCACATTTTGTTATTCTCTGTTCTCTTTCAAATAATTTTTGTAGTGGAAATTGGTTTGACTTTTGCTCAGAAACGCCACAAGGACCAGCCCAACAATAGCTTTTCCGAATCACGAAGTCCGATAACTTTTCTGTAAAACGAAGTCCGATTTACACTTCATTCTTTCCCTTTTTCACTGTCATTAAAGATTTTAAAACCCCCTTTTTATTCACCATTTTTTCCCACATTTTCAATCCTTTCTTTTCTTCTCTTCTCTTTTTCTTTTTTATTAACCGCAACAAAGTCTTTCTGCTTGGTATTGTAACATCGCTTCATAACAAATTTCCAGTATGTAATTGCGTAATAGATACCGAGACTTCTCATATCTCTCTTCTGTCGTTTCCATTCATTTTTAAAGGTTTGTGACGGAAGATCGGTACACTGCCTCTTTTTGTGCAAACAGCCACTGGACCTGTGAATCTCTTTTATGCCACGAAAAAACAATGAATGGTCAACAGTCCTGACACCACTATTCTGGCAGACTATGGAGAGTAGTACTAACTGAAAAAAAGCTGCACTGCAATATCGCATAATTTTGCAGCGGGTACTTCTGAGAAGGACCGGGAAAAGCCGAGACGGGCCGAGCCTCGGCCGCACGTGGCCCAGCCATCGTGTCTGGCACGCCGTAGCCGGCATTGCATTAAAGTGTTTGCTATTTTCTTGTGACAGAGAGGCAGCTGGCAATACTGTGTAACTACTGCATGCCTCATTTGAAGACAAGTCTGAAAATGCTCTAAGACTTGTTAATGGGAATAATCAAACGTTTCATAAGTAACTAGTCACTCAGTTATTTGTATTTACACCCAATAAAGGTACAGTCACGATGTTCCAAAGTATCCATTTTGCTACGTTAGTCTAAAGAATTAGCACACAAACCGCAGTCCACACATACAAAAATTTCATAACACCGATTCTGGAGTATGCGGCAGCACCCTGGGAGGCATACACGCCCAAATAGCAAACAGACCATGCAGCACAGAGAGGAGACTCCTGAGCAGTATCGCTGAACTCCCCAGCATCACACCTAGCAATGAGGTCCACCAAATAACCAAAATAGAACCTGGCTGGTCAACATTCGAGCGCGGTATGGCAGACACATACTGAATAAAAGGCATGACATGGAAGACCTCATCTCCAGCAACCATAGAACTCGACGAAAACTAAAATAAATACATCATTCCAGCTCAGTAACACTGAACATTGCAAACACATACCCAGACCTAGCCCCAATCCTAGAACCACACACAGCCAACTCCACAACCCATCCTCACCTAGACGAGAGAACACACAACTGAAGCACATACACACAAGCACATGCATGCACCACGCCACACACACACACACACACACACACACACACACACACACACACACACACACACACACACACGGACGCACACGCACAAACACACATATGCAACACTACAACAAACACACGAACAAGAACTCTCAAGGAGCTATTTCCAGCTCTAACAAATTGAATATCATAAATAAAAAATTGTAAACAGTATATAACAGCCTATACTTCAACAAGATGAACATCAACAAAAGCAAAACGAGGATCCTGGAATGTAGTCGAATTAAGTCGGGTGATGCTGAGGGAATTAGATTGGGAAATGAGACGCTTAAAGTACTAAATGAGTTTTGCTATTTGGGGAGCAAAATAACTGATGATGGTCGAAGTAGGGAGGATATAAAACGTAGACTGGCAATGGCAAGGAAAGCGTTTCTGAAGAATAGGAATTTGTTAACATCGAGTATAGATTTAAGTGTCAGGAAGTCGTTTCTGAAAGTAACGGAGTGGAGCCATATATGGAAGTGAAACATGGACGATAAATAGTTTGGACAGGAAGAGAATAGAAGCTTTAGAAATGTGGTGCTACAGAAGAATGATGAAGATTAGATGGGTAGATCACGTAACTAATGAGAAGGTATTGAACAGAATAGGGGACAAGAGGAATTTGTGGCACAACTTGACAAGAAGAAGGGACCGGTTGGTAGGGCATGTTCTGAGGTATCAAGGGATCACAAATTTAGCATTGGAGGGCAGCGTGGAGGGTAAAAATGTATAGGGAGACCAAGAGATAAATATATTAAGCAGATTCAGAAGGATGTAGGTTGCAGTAAGTACTGGAAGATGAAGAAGCTTGCACAGGATAGAGTAGCATGGAGAGCTGCATCAAACCAGTCTCAGGACTGAAGACCACAACAACAACAACAACATACTTCAACCAGTACTATCCACCCCTTACTAGGAATAAGTTTAGCCCAAACTACCCTGCTCCTGTCGCTCTCCCCCCTTTCCATACATTATCTGTGAATTATCATACTTAAATTATAGAAAATGTATAACATTAAAAAACCAAAAATATTTCTAAGTACACTACTGACCAATAAAATTGATACACCAAGAATAAATGCAGATGATAAACGGGTATTCATTGGACAAATATATTATACTAGAACTGATATGTGATTACATTTTCACGCAATTTGGTTGCATAGATCCTGAGAAATCAGTACCCAGAACAACCACCTCTGGCCGTAATAACGGGCTTGATACGCCTGGGCATTGAGTCGAAAAGAGCTTGGATGGCGTGTACAGGTACAGCTGCCCATGCAGCTTCAACACGATACCACAGTTCATCAAGAGTAGTGACTGCCGTATTGTGACGAACCAGTTGTTCGGCCACCATTGACCAGACGTTTTCAATTGGTGAGAGATCTGGAGAATGTCGAACATTTTCTGTATCCAGAAAGGCCCGTACAGGACCTGCAACATGCGGTCGAGCATTATCCTGCTGAAATGTAGGGTTTCGCAGGGATCGAATGAAGGGTAGAGCCACTGGTCGTAACACATCTGAAATGTAACGTCCACTGTTGAAAGTGCCGTCAATGCGGAGAAGAGGTGACCGAGACGTGTAAGCAATGGCACCCCATACCATCACGCCGGGTGATAGGCCAGTATGGCGATGACGAATACACGCTTCCAGTGTGCGTTCACCACGATGTCGCCAAACACGGATGCGACCATCATGATGCTGTCAACAGAACCTGGATTCATCCGAGAAAATGACGTTTTGTCATTCATGCACCCATGTTCGTCGTTGAGTACAGCATCGCAGGCGCTCCTGTCTGTGATAAGATGCCTGTCATTTCGACTGCTAGTGATACGAGGCCGTTGGGATTCAGCACGGTGTTCCGTATTACCCTCCTGAACCCACCGATTCCATATTCTGCTAACAGTCATTGGATCTCGACCAACGCCAGCAGCAGTGTCGCGATACGATAAACCGCAATCGCGATAGGCTACAATGCGACCTTTATCAATGTCGGAAACGTGATGGTAGGCATTTCTCCTCCTTACACGAGGCACCATAACAACGTTTCACCAGGCAACGCCGGTCAACTGCTGTTTGTGTATGAGAAATCGGCTGGAGACTTTCTTCATGTCAGCACGTTGTAGGTGTCGCCACCGGCGCCAACCTTGTGTGAATGCTCTGAAAAGCTAATCATTTGCATATCACAGCATCTTCTTCCTGTCGGTTAAATTTCGCGTCTGTAGCACGTAATCTTCGTGGTGTAGCAATTTTAATGACCAGTAGTGTAATATTACTGTACGATGCAAAATAGTCAGGAATGAACAGTGTCAATGCACAAGTTTCACAATGAATGATACAAATTGTAATACCAAAATGAAAGATTCAAATGTATTGTCAACATGAAATGTGCACTGCATTGCATTAAATAAATAAATGTAAATTAAAAATAAAATGTAAAACTCAATGGCTGATAGGGTATACAGGCAAGCCCTCGAACGCCCTCCCTCCTCCATGAGAGAAGGGAATGAAAAGTGAAAGAAAAAGTTGTTTTATTTCGATCAGAGTGTAGCTGACCCCTGAGCCTGGAGATGCCGGGCTCGACGACGGCGAGCAGCGGCAGCAGCCCGCGGCACAGCTGCACCTGGCGGGCGAGCAGCTTGCGCGGCAGCTGAGCGCCGGTGGCGGCGGCGGCGATGGCGGCGGCGCGGTAGCGGCCGGCCAGGTGGTGTCGCAGCTGCAGCAGCAGCGCGTGGTCCGGCGCCAGGCTGCGGCCCAGCCGGCGCAGCGCCGCCTCCAGCACGCGCGCGCCGCCGCTCTCGTCCTCCGCCTCCGCCGCCTCCAGCGCCGCCTCCACGGCGTCGCGCGCGCACCACAGCGCGCAGCGAGCCATGCCGCCGCAGAACGACCGCCCGCAGTCGCAGCAGCGCCACACGTTCCTGCACAGGCGGCGCTGCCAGCTTCTTTCCCTCAGAGGGAGGCACGATGGAGGAAACTCAACTACAGCGGTCCAACTACAAAAACGCGTTTGGACTCGTCTGCTGTAGGTGTCTACTGCTTTTGCTGTCAACTTCCAGCAATGAACCGACAGCTTAAAATCACTTTTCGTGTCTATCAAGTATGTCCTTTTGTAATCATCACTGTATTTATACGAGCTCTCTATAAAAGCTACAAATCATGGACAAACCAATAGAAATGTTGCTTTTCTGTTGCTAATGTTAATTTACTACATTAACTCACGTTTTTCCCTTCGTGGAAGACATACACTATGTGACCAAAAGTATCCGGAGACCTGGTTGAGAATGACTTACAAGATTGTGGCGCCCTCCATCGGTAATGCTGGAATTCAGTATTGCTTTGGCCCTCCCTTAGCCTTAATGGGAGCTTCCACTCTCGAAGGCATAGGCTCAGTCAGGTGCAGGAAGGTTTCTTCGGGAATGGCAGCCGATTCTTCAAGAGTGCTGCACTGACGAGAGATATCGATGTCAGTCGCTGAAGCCTGACACGAAGTCGGCGTTCCAAAACATCCCGAAGCTGTTCTGTATGAATCAGGTCAGGACTCTGTGCAGGCCAGTCCATTACAGGGATGTTACTGTCGTGTAACCAGTCCGCCACAGGCCGTGCGTTGTGAACAGGTGCTCGATCGTGTTGAAAGATGCAATCGCCATCTTCGAATTGCTCTTCAACAGTGAGAAGCAAGAAGGTGCTTAAAACATCAATGTAGGCCTGCGGTGTGATAGTGCCACGCAAAACAACAAGGGGTGCAAGCCCCCTCTATGAAAAACACGACCACTCCATAACACCACTGCCTCCGAATTTTACTGTTGGCACTACACACGCTGGCAGATGACGTTCACTGGGCATTCGTCATACCCACACACTGCCATCGGATCGCCACACTGTGTACTGTGATTCGTCACTCCACACAACGTTTTTCCACTGTTCAGTCGTCCAATGTTTGCGCTCCTTACACCAAGCGAGGCGTCGTTTGGCATTTACCAGTGTGGTGTGTGGCTTATGAGCAGCCGCTCGACCGTGAAATCCAAGTTTTCTCACCTCCCGCCTAACTGTCATAGTCCTTGCAGTGGATCCTGATCCAGTTTGGAATTTCTGCGTGATGGTCCGGATAGATGTCTGCCTATTACACACTAGAATCCTCTTCAACTGTTGGCGGTCTCTGTCAGTAACAGACGAGGTCGGCCTGCACGCTTTTGTGCTGTACGTGTAACTTCATGTTTCCACTTCAGTATCAAATCGGAAACAGTGGACCTAGGGATGTTTAGGAGTGTGGAAATCTCGCTTACAGACGTATGACACAAGTGACACTCAGTCCCTGCCCACATTCGAAGTCCGTGAGTTCCGCGGAGTGCCCCATTCTGCTCTCTCACTATGTCCAATGACTACTGAGGTCGCTGATATGGAGCACCTGGCAGTAGATGACAGCACAAAGCACCTAGTATGAAAAACGTTTCGTATGTTTTGGGCGGTGTCCGGATACTTTTGATCACATAGTGTATTAAGGCTCATGCGCGAGTGAATAAGAACATATCTTTGAAGAACAGTTCCTGATATATCCGGATCGTTGGTCTACATTCACTGTCTCATACAAGAGTCTTACGTTTAAATTGCAGTGAATACTTAAAGCAGATGTTCTGTCCGTTAACTGGTCATGATACTGGGGAACTACAATGTTCCGCTCAGCAGGAGAGACAGTTCACAAAGAACTTCGCGCTGTTTTTCAGTTCCGTTACTCACTCGTTCGTCTGAGCATGAGCGAAGCACTTTCATACCCGCGAGAGTAGGACCCGTCGTATTCCATAGAACAGTGACCGTACGCGTGAATCTTTTGCAAGTGGCCCCGTCTACACGGCAGAGGCCGTAGGAACCGGTGCGTCATGGGTAATCTTGCAAGCTCACACATTCCGTGTAAAACAGGCTTAACAAATACAGTCTGCAGTTTGTTCAGAGAGCCATAATATACATTTCAAATTAAAACCATGAGTCATCGTTGTGATGGTCAAGTGCGTCAAGCCCCTGAATTAAGGAAAATTAACCAAGCATATAAATAATATTTATCTGGATGATTGTCTGTTGGAAGACCTAGACCGTGTTTCTCTGAGAACATCAGCGAAGATATGAAAATATAAGTGGGAAATGAAATTGCCAGACAGTACTATTTGGCAGAGGATTGTAAAATCATCAGCTGGAGTGTCAGTAGCTTGCGGCCGGCCGCCCGCGCGTACTCACGGCTGGTCCTGCAGGGCGCAGACGAGTCCCTTCCGGCAGCGGGGGCAGCGCAGCGAGCTGAGGTGGGTGCCCAGCTCGGTGGGGTCTCGGCAGCGCGCGCAGCCGCACTCGAAGTACTTGCCCTCCAGCAGGTGCTCGCGCCGCTCCGACGTGCCCTGCCCCGCGCCACAAAAAAGTGTGACATGGTACACAGTTTGTGACGTGGCTATGCAAACAATAAACACATTCCCAAACAACTCTTCTGTAAGCAATCGTCTGTTGAGTTGTGACTCTCAAAATACACCCTAAGACAAAAGGAAACGATGCATCACCTAGGAGTTATGCAAATTGATCACGAACTGATTTTACACAGCTATCGACGGTAAATACAAAATTGTATACTTTGGTGGTCGATGGATGAATGTGTGACGCTGCAGCGCTATTTCACTGTGCAGCTGGCAATGATGGTAAACAGGGGACACGTCGATACCAGGGCATAAAGTCTTCTCGAATTTCATTCCGTGTTACTATCTGGACAGCAATTATACCTCACAGACAGTCGCCTGAACAATATATGCAGATATCAGCATTTGAGAGAGATGCTATTTTGTCAAAAACTGACATGGTGAGACCGTGGCTGTGTACAGTTAATGTAGGTTAATTCTTACAAAGAAGAAAACAGCAACCAGCCACTATTAATACTGCTACTTATTTAGGTAAATAGCGCTGTCACCGGTTTCGAACTGGCGAGTTCATCATCAGACGGCTGTTCTCATGATTTTTACATTATCGTCCGTTTCCGATTTTTATTATTCCACTGTGGCGAAGTATTTTTGGTGCATTGTTACCCTACGGTAGAAAAACAGTGTTAGAAGCGCCCTGTGTGAAAATAACTAACCTCCAAACGATGAAATACAGCGTAAATAACTAACCTCACATATTTATTTACGGTGTATTTCATCGTTTCCCGTTGCACGGGGATCTTCTCACGAAAATTCAATCACCAACTTTCTCCTCTCAATGCGAAAATATTTTGTTGACGCCGACCTACATAGGGAGAAACGAACGTCATAATAAAATAAGGAAAATCAGAGCTCGCACGGGAAGATATAGGTGTTCGTTTCTTTCGCGCGCTGTCCGAGAGTGAAATAATAGGGAATTATTGTGAAGACGGTTCTAAGAGCCCTCTGCCAGGCATTCAAGAGTGATTTTCAAATTATCCATGTAGATAAAGATGTAGATGAGCGAAAAAGGTTTACAGTTTAACATGTCATTGACAACTTCGGATTATGAAAGGATGGGAAAAAAATCAGAGGAGCCGTTTTCACAGGAAATCATGGAAAACCTAAATATGGATGCCCAGATGAGGATCTGAACCGTCAACCTCCTGAATGGGACTCCGGTGTGTTACTTTACTCGGTCGTAGTACGATGTTCAAAGCAGGACTTCGTGGCATGACGAGGAACCATGAAGTTGCAGCTACTAGACCAATTTTGTGGAGACGAAAGAACTGTTCTAAAACGTAACGGAACATAACTGAGCGAAGTGGCTTAGTGGTTAGCACACTGGACTCGCATTCGGGAGGATGACGGTTCAAACCCGTGTCCGGCCATCCTGTATTAGATTTCCCGTGATTTCCCTAAATCGCTTCAGACAAATGCCGGGATGGTTCCTTTCAAAGAGCGTGGCCGACTTCTTCCCCATCCTTCCCTAATCCGATGGGACGGATGACCCCGCTGTTTGGTCCCCTTCTCCAACTCAACCCACCAACCAACCAACCAGGTAACATATCTCCTGCAAGAATGGACTCCACCAAAAGAGGCAGTGGAGTGGTAGGTAAGGAAATAGTGCGTGTCTTAAAACTATATTCCAAAAGAACTATATCTACAAATATTCTATTAATTCTGCCATCAGTGAAGGCACACCAAGTACTGAAACGCAAGTAAGCAATGAATACGTAAGGTAACCTGCGTTGCCAAAGGAGAAGGTTAACTTATAAGCAAACTGTTATCCTGGTCTCCGGTCTTCTTGTGGGCAGTGTCAGCACAGTGCGCCACGACGAAATTACATCACTCGGTCGGTGTTCAGGAACGACATTACAGCACCCATACAGGTGCAGTGAGCGTATATGGATCATGGTGTAGTCGTTCGAGTTTCTGTGCCACTATTGCCATGTATTAAAGGAGGCCGCAGCCACACTATATTCCAATCTAGCATCTCGCATTAACTGTGAAGGATGGTGAGAGCCAAATGACTGTTATCAGCCGTGTATCTCAGTCCTTGTGATTTGCGTCATTAAAAGTATCTAATTAGTGCAGCCGCTCAGTACTGTATCTATCTAACACCAATCCAGTAGTAACAGTAACAAAATCTGGTATACTGTACCACTGCAAGCTTGTGTTTGCAAGAGTGATTACACTAATCGTTCTCTAGTATGTTATTTTGGTACAATGATGTGTAGCAGAAAGGGGACACCACTCTAATGTAATTTCTGACTGCGCTGGCTTCCTTGTTTTCGTGCCAGGTGTTATGTACAGGAAGAATTGTCACTAGCAAAAGCTTATTTAAATGTTCTGGCAAATAGTGTCAAAGTAATTTTAGAAGCAAAACATCACCATTCCTTTCTTGCCTTCTTGCCCCGTGCATTCCTTCTGAATATACTAAAAGGAAGCGCACGTGGAGGTTGTGCTAGCTTTGACAGTGGAACAGGTAGACGGCGTGAAGCGACAGTCGGCGAACCAGCAGGGAGGCACCGCAGCTCAAGGTGAGCTGCTGCTTTGCTCCACACAGTTCAGACGCCAGCAAGTTTTGCTCTCACGAGACCGTACATGTTATACACTTGAACACGAGACAATGAGGCGTTAGCACGAGTTGAAATTGTTTACTAGACGCCGCTGTTGGAATAAATGCTGCCAGTGGAGCCAAGTTTTGTTGAAAGAATCATCATCGCCACTGCAGAGAGATTATAAACATATCAGACAAAATTTAATTACCCTAGGATAGTGTAACCTGGAGACTTTCACGAGACTTTTAAACACGTGGAGAAACCTCGGCAGCTGTCCAGTCCAGTCTCCTTACAAAGAAAGAGAACTGAATTAAATTAAAAGCGTGTTTCCAATCCGAATCGGGCTGCTTAATAATCAGGAGTTTAGTGATTGTAGTCAGGAGTCTATAAATCAATTAATTAAAAAGTCTGTGCAATCACCCAGTTAATCAATGCATTAAAAGTAATTTTCCTTGTACAACTGAAATCACCGACGACTCACCTGAGTAAAGGACCATCATATGTTGGAGCGGTGGGGTAATTTTCAAGTTCACCCATCAATAAATTCAGAAAATTCAGAATACAGCGACAATCTGTAGAAGTTCGGGGTTATTACTTTCACATTCAAGCTGCAACCGCACCGACACATAGGGACAACAGTTCTGTCCGCATTCGGAGAATCGGCGCCACTGCAGGTTCCTCAGTGTGAGCACCAGAAGGCCGAGGTGCCCAATGGGCCGAAAGCAGCAGGAACCGTTTTTACTTCTACCACTGTCAGGTTGCCTATGGAACCATTTTCTATCGGCATTACTGTACTGCATCCGAAGAGACGATCTCCGAGCCGTGTGCCCTTACAGTTCTTGGTCGACTTCACTACTTTATTAGTAGTAATACGGGATTTGCCGCCAGTTTATTCTTCATGTGTTGGCTTCCACCGCTTGAGAAGAAACCATGTGCAGACTCAGTCAGTTATAGTTCAGATGTTTCACAGTAGAATGCTCGAGACAACTATGGTCGTGGTTGTTATGCTCCGAAGTTAAACAGTAGACTAGCCAAGAGAGCTGACAAAATTAGAAAACAAGAGCACCTTTGGTCACCCATACGTGGAGAATCACGTCATACCGATGGAAGGTCAGCTCTACTAGCTGCGTGATGACCTGGTGAATAAGGCGGACTGTTACCAGCCACTGCCAGCTTCGGATCCATTGCTACGAATTCAGAGCCAACTGGCTATGGAGGGCAAATCAACTTTGCAAGCTGCATTCCCACTGGTCACATCTGTGGCCATCCGAAGACGAGGGACGGGCTGACCTTCTGTGGATGAAGAATCAATCTGCTCATCAACGAGTTGTTCGACATGGCAGCCAGACGCTGTGCTGCCACTATTGAGCAGTGAAAGTACTGTCTTACGGGTTGTCCTTCATGTCACTGTTGGGTCTACGCCTACACGCCATCTCGACAACCGACAACAGGGGTATGGTTATTTCTGGGGCTGAGCCTGAGCGCAGCTTCATTCAGTCACAGTGCTTAGGCTCTGAGATATGCCCACAGCCACGTCAAGCTGCAGCGACGCTCCAGCCACCGTATCCTCCTACAATGGGGCTGCAGTACTGACCTGAGACAACGCCAGGGGCCTGCACCAGCAGATTCCTCGCTGGGCAACGATATGCTAACCTGCACGTCCGTTCAACACGAGCACAGCAGGGGCGCCACCAGGCCGCACTGGGAAGAAGACAGAGTAATTGTAAAACTCTCGGAAATGAATGACTATTAATTGAATGATGTCACATTAGTACCGCGGCATTCTAGAGGACACCATCACCATCCCTCAGCTCGACTACACTACAGTCACGTAGGATTCCGTATCTGGCGGGCTCCTACAATTCAGTATGATTATACCTGAACTGGGGTGTTTATTTCAACACTACTGGTGTACAAGTGTTGCTCTTCCGTCTATATCTTTGTGACGAGTATGCTGTGGACACTCCTTGTGTTCCAAGATGACATGTCCACGGAGCTGCACGCGTACATTCCTTGTATGTTGAACACTCAGGACCCTTATCGCATCTCGTCCGCCCCACTAAAACACCCGACCTTAATCCCATCGAAAATGTTTGGGACTATTTTCAACAGTGGGTGAAATTAGCAATAATCATTCCCGCAATTTGGTAGCCCTACAGGATTTAATCATCAATTAGTTGCTTCAGATGGACTTGGCATACCTGATAAAACTGGGAGGAGGAAGAAGGGGAGAAGTGGTCTCTCTTCCTTGCTAAGAGAGGTTATCATCAAAGCTGGACGGACAGAGTGAGCAGAAG
The DNA here is from genome assembly GCF_021461395.2 of Schistocerca americana. Taxonomy (NCBI): domain Eukaryota; kingdom Metazoa; phylum Arthropoda; class Insecta; order Orthoptera; family Acrididae; genus Schistocerca; species Schistocerca americana. Next base: position 569,072,773 of record NC_060120.1, read on the forward strand.
TCTGCGACTGTTTACTGATGACGTCGTGGTGTATGCGAAGGTGTCGTCGGTGAGTGACTATACGAGGACACAGGACGACTTAGGTAGAATTTCTGTTTGGTGCGAGAGATGACAGCTTAATTTAAATGTAGAGGAATGTAAGTCAATGTAGATGGGAAAGAAAAAAAAATCCTGAAACAAACACAATCATCAACCAACAAACATTGAAACTGACTTACACATCCTTAAAGCTAGTAGCAGCTTATACCAAAAATTAACTATGGAAGAAAACTATCGCATCCAAAATATCAATAGCCCAATGAAAGAAAGTACTAAATGAATATACATCACTGTGCAATAATACCCTCTTTGCTACAATTGAAGGACTATACAAATAACATCTGCCCCAGTCCTGAACGTGCGCGCGCGCACACGCACACACACACACACACACACACACACACACACACAAACCAAACACCACAAACGCCAAATACACTTCAAATTTGCGCGCCTCGCCCAACCAAAGACGCTACGAAACAAATGAATACCACACAGCCACAACAACACGTAATGGCGGCGAAAACTCTGCCCATGTTTTGAAAAATAGGTTCAAATGGCTCTGAGCACTATGGGACTTAACAGCTATGGTCAACAGTCTTGAAAAATAGGAGAAAGTGCGTTGTCAACCAACTATAGGTCATGAAATCAGCCTGTTCACCTCGTCAACGACATATGAGAAAACACTACAACATCAGAACCGTAAGTTAGACACATAAAACGTCATATATACTCATTTCCGTTTGTAAATGCATACTAAACAGAGAAATAAAAATTACGTTTTGCTGTTTACAGATGAGAAATTGTAGATTGTGTAGCAGACTAGCTACCAACATAAATATCCAAAAGCATCATGTAAGGTACGTATACTAATGCAAAAATCCACGCTTTTGCCAGTTAAGCTATAACTAGAACTTTAGACATAATGTTATAAACAACACACAGTGCATCAGGTCGTTAATACATATCTCATCTGTTAACTGCGAACAATTTTACAACAAATTTACAACAATTTTACAACAATTATTCATTCACAATCGCAAATATGATGTACGAGACGTTCTGCTAAATGTTAATATGTAGCAATAATTTTACAGCAAGAAAATAAAAAATAACCCACTGAAGATAGCACAAAAAGTGCTGAAACATGTCTGGGTAAAATAAAACTGAAAAGGTGTCTTGCAAACGGCAGAATTCCTCGTCCTATTTCCACAGCAAGCACGGACATGAGAAGACCTGCAACATCACAAGATGATTAATCCCGAAACGTTTGAATGCAGTGTTAGTAATGTGATGCTCGACGCATTCATGTCGACTGCATATCCAGGCGGAACGTTGGAAAGCAGTACAAAATGGAACAAACACGAGAGATAGATAGTAAGAAAACCGTTTATTGGGAGAATTCTGGGACAGTGTAATTCCTCTATTAAGGTGACCTGTTCTTGAGTACTGCTCCATTGTTTGGGATCCACACTAGATTGGTTTAAAGAGAGACGCCGTAGCAATTCATACGCGTGCAGGTAGATTTGTTATCGGTAGGTTCGATCAACACACGAACATTGAGTAGATGCTCCGTGATCTGTAATGGTGGGAAAACGACATTCTTCTCGCGAAATGCTACTGAGAAAATTTAGAGAACCGGCATTTGCAGTTGATTTCAGAAAGATTCAGATTCACCAACGTACATTCTGCATAGGGACCACGAAGACAAAATAAGAGGAATAAGCGCTCGTACGGGGGCAAATAGACAGTGGCTTTCCCTGGCTCCATCTGCGAGTGGAACAGGAAAGGGAATGGCCGTAGTGGTCAAGCTACCATCCGCCGTGCAGTATATAGTGGCTTGCGCAGTACTTATGTAAATGTAGATGTAGAGGGTTCATATGGTATTAAAGCGTAGTCTGCTAGGGGTGACTAATTTTGTGTCCGGAGTGGTTTACTAAGAAGAGAACAAGGACGAGTGTGTGAGACCGACCTGCAGGACGTTGGTGTAGTTGAAGCACACAGCGGCGTCCTTGGGGATGGGCAGCGCGGCGTGCACCGTCATGACGAAGTTGTCGTCGACGGCGAGGTGCGTGTTGGCGACGCAGTCGTGCGCCATGAGCGCGGCGCGCGCGTACACGGCGCGCAGCTGGTCGTGGCCGCCGTGGGGCGCGCGCACCTCGAAGCTGTTCACGTCCAGCACGCCGCACACGCGCTGGCACGTCTCCTCGCTCTCGCGCAGCAGGCCCGCCTCCTTCAGCGGCTGCCGGCACCAGCAAACAGACGTGTGCTTTGCTCCCATTCCATGAAACTCAGCATGTCAAAATGGTTCAAATGGCTCTAAGTACTATGGCACTTAACATCTGAGGTCATCAGTCCCCTAGACTTAGAACTACTTAAACTTAACTAACCTAAGGACGAGCCCGCCCGGTTAGCCGAGCGGTCTAACGCGGGAAGGTGAGCCTCGTCCTCGGCTCGAATCCGCCCGGCGGACTTGTGTCGAGGTCCGGTGAGCCGGCCAGTCTGTGGATGGTTTTTAGGCGGTTTTCCATCTGCCTCGGCGAATGCAGGCTGGTTGCCCTTATTCCGCCTCAGCTACACTATGTTGGCGTTTTCTGCGCAAACAAGTTCTCCACGTACGCGTAAGCTTATTTATCCATCACTGACATAGAAAACCGCAAACCTGGTAATTCAGGTACATGTAAAGCTTATTGGGATACGGTAAATGCTAGCTACAATGAAGTCGATAATTCGATTGTAATACTGGCATTTTAATTTGATATTCCCCACAACTGAAAAAATTTACAAAAAAAATGTGAATTTCTTTGTCCACCCATACACTCCTGAGAATGGCACATTAACAATTTGCAATTGCGCGCCCCTATTACCGGCAGCTACGTTGATAAATAATCGGCACCTCGCAAGGATAATTACCAGATCAAGAATATTAGGTAAGTTGTGGGAAGTGGTTAAGCGTTTTTGAAAATCTCGCTTCTGAGCACACAAAGAGCTCTAACCGCAGAACTCTGCGCGAAACACGCGTTGGTGCAGTGCTGCGATACAGACCGTGTATCTCCCTTCGGAGACGATGGCCAAGACGCCGTCTCCAAGTCCGTACCGCTCGATGGCTGAAGGCGAAGGCATCTCTCTCCACAATTCTCCCGTCTCCACGCGTACGAAAACGCAGCGGAAGAATACTCATTTTCGGCCAATATCGAATGCTCTATCATCGCCGAAATCCTTCCAACGGCATTTCTGAGATCTACCCAATGATCGAGTAGGTCGTAACGCCCCAAACGAAATTCTCGTCTTCGCCACGTGTTGCCCAGCACAGGTGGCTCCGGATGCCGGGCTATCCCCAAAAGCGACGTATTGTCCCGCTTTTGCGATGACCGCTACCTGCCGCCCACGGCGGCCCGGCAAGCTACGGCCATCTGCGGACTTTATATTCCACAATTCTCAACTTCCGACACTTTTCACCAAGGCTTTAAGTTAATGGCTCAATCATGCAGACATGCAGGGAATACTGCTCGAGAGTGCCTCATATTTATCATAATTCAATAGAGTCATGATTTGATGTCCTTGCCAGTCACTTTATTATTAATGCTGATGTTGGCTAATGTTGGTAAGCTAACGTGTAAGTGCCCATGTCCTGGCACCTTACAACTCTACCAGGGAAACATAGGGGTTACACTCGTCTGGTGTGAGACGTTCTCTGGAGGGGTCCACCGGGGGCCGAACCGCAAAATAACCCTGGCTACTGTGTGGGGCGGCGGAGGGGTGAAGCGGACTGCGGTAGTCGTCGTGGGGTTGTGGACCACTGCGGCTGCGGCGGGAACGGAGCCTCTCCGTCGTTTCTAGGTCCCCGGTTAACACACAACATACAACATACAACCTATGGACATCAAACACATCCATGCCCGAGGCAGGATTCGAACCTGCGACCGTAGCAGCAGCGCCGTTCTGGACTGAAGCACCTAGAACCGCTAGGCAACAATGGCCGGCAAACTCAGTATGTCACTTCAGCGGAAGAACATTTATACACTGAAGCGCCAAAAAACTAGCATAGGCATGCGTATCCAAATACAGAGATACATGAAGAGGCAGAAAACGGCGCTGCGTTCAGCAGCGCCTATATAAGACAACAAGTGTGTGTCGCGGTTGATTCATCGGTTACTGCTGCTACAGTGGCAGGTTATCAAGATTTAAGAGAGTTTGAACGCGGTGTTTCAGTCGCTGCCCGAGCGATGGGACGCAGCATTTCCGAGGTAGTGGAGAAGTGGGGATTTTCCCGTACGACCATTTCACGGTAAAACATCAAATCTCCGAAATCGCTGTGGCCGGAAACAGATCTTACAGAAACGGGACAACGACGATTGAAAACAGTTGTTCACCGTGGCAGACGTGCAACCCTTCCGCAGATTGCTGCAGATTTCAATGCTGGGCTATCAACAAGTGTCAGCGTGCGAAGCATTCGACGAAACATCATCGATATGGGCTTTCGGAGCCGAAGGTCCACTCCTGAACCCTTGATGACAGCATGACACAAGGCTTTACGCTTCGCCTGGGCCAGTCAACACCGACATTGGACTGTTGATGACTGAAAACCTGTTGCCTGGTCGGACGACTCTCGTTTCAAATTGTATGTAGCGGATGGACGTGTACGGCTATGGAGACAACCTCCATTGATCCTGGATGTCAGTGGTGGACTGCTCAAGCTTGTGTAGGCTTTGTAATGGTATGGGACGTCTGCAGTTGGAGTGATATGGGGCCCCTGATACGTCTAGAAGCGACTCTGACAGGTGACACGTACGTAAACGTACTGTCTGATCACTGCATCCATTCATATCCGTTATGCATTCCAACGGACTTGGGTAATTCCAGCAGGAGAATGCGACACTCCACATGTCCAGAATTGCTAGAGAGCGGCTCCAGGAACACTCTTCTGAGTTTAAATAGTTCCGCTGGCCACAAAACTCTCCAGACATGAACATTATTTAGCATATCTGGAATGCCTTGCAAAGTGCTGATCAGAACAGATCTCCAACCGCTTGTACTCTTGCGGATTTATAGACAGCCCTGCAGGATTCATGGTGTCAATTCCCTCCAGCACTACTTCAGACATTAGTCGAGTCCATGCCGTGTTGTGTTATGGCAGTGCTGCGTGCTCGCAGGACGCCTACACGATATTAGGCAGTTGTACCAGTTTCTTTGGCTGTTCAGTGTAGGAAGATGGTTGAAAAAGTATGGTCGCAAGTCCTCTGCGAGAAAACGATTATTCAGGAAATAAAAGAGGAACACAAAGTCAATAAGAAACTAGTACGCACAGTGCCGAACAAAGAAAGTGAAGCACGCGGAAGACATGGTCGGATATGAATGTAACTTTGTTCGTTCCTCTGTGACAGGTAGGACGGCCACCGGAGCACATTAATATTGTTCGTGTTTAGTGTTGCTACCAGGCCTGGTAGAGTACATAAGAGGCGTGGGCAGCATCAGATGTTGAGTGTTCGCTGAGAAGGACACTTACTCGTATTAGACAACGTTATCAGCACCTGACAGAGTTTGAAAGGGACAGTTCTCTGTGTTCATTTCGCCGGATAGCGATATCCATATTTGTGGGGCATTCAGGTGTGACGGTGGCCCGATGTTAGACTGCGTGGGAAATCGTTGTCAAAGCTGCTCTCAACTATGTCTCATCCCCACAATGGAGCTTCGCCGTATTGTGCACGAAGTCCATTTTAACCCCTTCTCATCTGCGCCACAGACCTTAGAATAATTAACGGACGTCGTGGATCATTCTGTGTCACGCCACACAACTCGTCGGAGACTAGCAACACCAGGACTAGGGAATTTACATCCCATGCCTAGGCTACTATTGAGACCACAGCTGCCTTTGGACTACTACCGTGAAGGAGAGATATAGACTGCAGATGAATGGTATCGCACTATGTTTACCGACGAATTGCAGTTCTGCACTACTCTGGATGACCAACGTCAGATGGAGGCCAGGGTAAACTGAGGCAACACCCTCAGGAGTCTTAATTGTCTTTCACTGAAACTGAAACTGAGCCAGTGCAACACACTTTACCTATTTTGGGGAAACCTGTTTTGTCCACTGACAGAAGGAGGCAAACGCAAAAGCGTAGGCCTATTAATCATCGACAGTTAAAACATATGGCGACTGGTGATACCCCTCAGGGAAATGGCAGCAAGGGACAAGAAAGGACACCAAGTGTACTCAGTGTGTATGGCTGGGGGCCTCATTCAACATGTTGAAGAGGCTATTCCAGCAGCCATTGAGGAAACAGGGTGCAACCAACTGCAGATTGTGGCACGCATTGGTACAAATGATGCCTGTTGAGAGGACTACCTTTGCACATGGAGTTTCAACAAAGCTCACAACTAGGGCGAGGTCCCGCTCATCCAGTGTTCAAGGTTTTGGAGAGGACAGCAGCGTTACTCCTGACGACATGTGTGCAGAGCCATTAGGCACGAATCCTGGTCATGGCTGCTAGTAATTGAGGGAGCTCTGACGTCCCAACTGTACGTCACAGATATCCTGAGGCGTCACGTTTTTCGTCTCATGAGCAGTATTATGGTGGTACTTTTCGGCAGGTCAAAGCTCGTTCACACACGGCACATTTCTCTATAAACTTTCTGCGTGATGCTGAGGCACTCTAACGGCCAGCAAGATCCTCAGATCTGTCTCCAATACAACATGTGTCGGACCACTGTAGTCTCAACTCCGTCCCAGTCCCAGGACCCAGGATACCAGACACTAGTTACAGCAGTTGTGGGCCAGCTTGCTCCAGGAAGGGATACACTGGCTTAGTGACACTGTTGCCAACTGAATAACTGCATGCATCCAAGACAGATGGTGCGCAACACCATACAGACAAATGACGAACACTGCAAAGATGATTGTAAATTTGATTCCATTTTTTAATCACTGAAATGACATCACATACTCTCTGAACCTGTGAACTTTCGTTTCGTTTTGGCCTCCGCTTACGAGTGCTTCACTTTTTTGATCAGGCAGCTTACTGAATTTCCACATAGTCGTCACAGTTATCTAAACATTTTTCTGCACTATTAAATTAATCTGGCAATACCAGCCAAAAAGAAACGAGGGGCAGATATAGAAGCCACCTAACAATAGCCTCTTGTATGTTGGCGTCGGTTCTGAACTGGCGACTGGCCAGATACACTATATGACCCAAAATATCTGGACACTCGTATGTAACGCAGAACTGAAAACTAGATGACGTGAGAGGTGGATCTGTCAGTATAAAAGGAAGCAGGGAGCATTACGTTGTCATCAGAAAAGTAGTAGCAGCAGAACAGGTGGGCGATGAGACCAGATAACGTCAGAAGTTCCATGATACTGTTTGCAGACAATTCTGAGATCTATAGGAAATTGCAACGCCAGAAGACCAAAATATGACCACGAGACCACGGCCTCACTACGTACATTTTCGAATAGATCTACACTTCTGGCCATTAAACTTGATACACCAAGAAGAAATGCAGATGATAAACGGGTATTCATTGGACAAATATATTAAACTAGATCTGACATGTGATTACATTTTCACGCAATTTGGGTGCATAGATCCTGAGAAATCAGTACCCAGAACAACCACCTCTGACCGTAATAACGGCCTTGATATGCCTGGGCATTGAGTCAAACAGAGCTTGGATGGCGTATACAGGTACGGCTGCCCATGCGGCTTCAACACAATACCACAGTTCATCAACAGTAATGACTGGCGTATTGTGACGAAACAGTTGCTCGGCCACCATTGAGCAGACGTTTTCAATTGGTGAGAGATCTGGAGAATGTACTGGCCAGGGCAGCAGTCGAACATTCTCTGTATCCAGAAAGGCCCGCACAGGACCCGCAAAATGCCAACGTGCATTATCCTGTTGAAATGTAGGGTTTCGCAGGGATCGAATGAAGGGTAGAGCCACGTGTCGCAACACATCTGAAATGTAACGTCCACTGTTCAAAGTGTCGTCAATGCGAACAAGAGGTGACCGAGACGTGTAACCAATGGCACCCCATACCATCACGCCGGGTGATACGCCAGTATGGCGATGACGAATACACGCTTCCAATGTGCGTTCACTGCGATGTCGCCAAACACGGATGCGACCCTCATGATGCTGTAAACAGAATCTGGATTCATCCGAAAAAACGACATTTTGCCATTCGTGCACCCAGGTTCGTCGTTGAGTACACCATCGCAGCGTCAAGGGTAACCGCAGCCATGGTCTCGGAGCTGATAGTGCATGCTGCTGCAAACGTCGTCGAACTGTTCGTGCAGATGGTTGTTGTCTTGCAAACGTCCCCTCAGGGATCGAGACGTGGCTGCACGATTCGTTACAACCATGCGGATAAGGTGCCTGTCATCTCGACTGCTAGTGATACGAGACCGTTGGGATCCAGCACGGCGTTCCGTATTACCCTCCTGAACCCACCGATTCCATATTTTGCTAACAGTCATTGGATCTCGACCAGCGAGCAGAAATGTCTCGATACGATAAACCGCAATCGCGATAGGCTACAATCCAATCTTTATCAAAGACGGAAACGTGATGGTACGCATTTCTCCTCCTTACACGAGACATCACAACAACGTTTCACCAGGTAATGCCTGTCAATTGCTGTTTGTGTATGAGAAATCGGTTGGAAACTTTCCTCGTGTCAGCACGTTGTAGGTGTCATCACCGGCGCCAACCTTGTGTGAATGCTCTGAAAAGCTAAACATTTGCGTATCACAGCATCTTCTTTCTGTCGGTTAAATTTCGCGTCTGTAGCACATCATCTTCGCGGTGTAGCAACTTTAATGGCCAGTGGTGTATGTAACTCTAGTTATGCAGAGAGGAAGAGAATAGACTAGTATCGGACTGAAGACCACAATAACAGACACAACATAGACCACGTAGACCGCAGTTGCTGACCTGCACGACTGTGGCGTCGTTGTGGCTCCAGACGGCGGTGCCGGGCCCGCGCCGCTCGGCGTGCGCCTCGAGCTGCAGCAGCTGCCGCCAGTTGTCTGGCCGGGCGGCCGCCAGCAGCAGGCAGCGCAGCGGCAGCACCGCCTCCACCCCTGCACGCAGCAGCCGCGCCCCCGCCTCGCCAGCCTCCCGCAGCGCGCAGCACTGCACGCAACCACCACACCACACCACATACAGCGCCCTGGCAGCACGAGGAAATAATGGCGCAGTGCCCTGCGCGATGCTAAGCTATAATTTCTGAACTCGCGAATGTAAGCACCTTACTCAAAGTGGAGAAGAGGACAGTGACGCAAGGTTGCTGATCACCAGACTTTGTGCCGATGTCGTGGATTATATTCCAAACTTTTCTGCAGCGTCTCACGAAGTGATTCTGTCGATGTTGATCCGTCCATTGGATGGGAACGTTAAGCTCGGTGGCCCCCTCGATTCTATCTGAGTGTAGCAGGCAATGTGTCGGCACCAGGTTTCACCCTCCGCTTCTCCTTTCATCGTTCAAAATAAACATGACACTGTTGTGGATTGACAGGAGCCAACCCACGGAGTTTGGAGGAAGCCGAAAGGCATGCGTTTTAGCTCACGCAGGCTGGCGTGAGGTCTGGAACAGGTCAAGGAAATGAGACGTAGCTGCGGAATACTTAACTTTAATCCATAATTGGTGAACATCGCTCTTGACGGTACATGTTTTACAGCATCAATAGTAACTGGTAATGGCGCCTTGCTAGGTCGTAGCAAATGACGTAGCTGAAGGCTATGCTAACTATCGTCTCGGCAAATGAGAGCGTATTTTGTCAGTGAACCATCGCTAGCAAAGTTGGCTGTACAACTGGGGCGAGTGCTAGGAAGTCTTTCTAGACCTGCCGTGTGGCGGCGCTCGGTCTGCAATCACTGATAGTTGCGACACGCGGGTCCGACGTATACTAATGGATCGCGGCCGATTTAAAGGCTACCACCTAGCAAGTGTGGTGTCTGGCGGTGACACCACAGACACCACACTACACACACCAAATACAGTCATCTACACTTAGCGCATAACACTCAAACATACTACTCTCTCACTTCGCGAACGAAAGGTGCTATTGTCCGCTAAAGATAGAATGTCTTCTCAATTACGTGCTTGAACCGGTCCTTCTGGGTCTCCCAGACAAGAATGTGCGACTTTACTTCTTTACTTTGCAGAATGAGGATGCGGTCTCATAAGCGTATCTGTTTCGCCGCACCGCTAAGTCAGCTAAATTACCGGGAACTAGCAGAAAATCTTGCTAAGTACTATTAAAATAAGCGTTATGTTTCGAATTTTTATCAGAAGCTGCAAGCAGTTATTCTTTGACAGCTACATTAATTGAACTGCGCCACATGCACCATTAAAATAGGTATAGGAAAGTACTTCAGCCTGTGGCTGACAGGCAACGAAAATGAAAGCTGCAAGGTGGATGCTAGTACCAATAGCGTCCATACTGCCGCAGTAATCTAAAAATTGGTTTTTCGACACAACTTACCATACCCCGAGGTGACAAAAGTCGTCGGGTATCTCCTAATATCGTGTCGGACCTCCTCTTGGCCGGCGTAGTGCAGCAGTTAGACGTCACGTGAAAGTCCCATGCAGAAATACTGAGCCGTGCCGCCTCTACAGCCGTCCATAATTGCTAAAGTGTTGTCGGTGCATGATTTTGTGCACGAACTGACCTCCCGATTATGTTCCACAAATGTCCGATGGGATTCATGTTGGACGATCTCAGTGGCCAAATCATTCGTTCGAAATGTCCAGAATATTCTTGAAACCAGTCACGAACAATTGTGGACGGTAACACGGCGCACTGTCATCCACAATAATACCCTCCTTCTTTGGGAACGTCAAGTCGACGAATGGCTGCAAATGGTCTCCAAGCAGCCAAACATAGCCATTTCCAGTCAATTATCGGTTCAACTGGACCATAGGGTCCAGTCCATTGCATGGAATCACCACCAGATTGCACTGCGTCTTGTTGACAACTTGGGTCCATGGCTTCGTGGGGTCTGCGCCATACTTGAACCCTACCACCGGCTCTTAGCAACTGAAATCGGGACTCTTCGGACTTGGCACCTGTTTTTCAGTCGTCTAGGTCCAACCAGAATAGTCACGAACCCAAGAAAGCAGCTGCAGGCGATATCCTGATGTTAATGTAGGTACTCGTGGCGGTCGTCTGGTACCACAGCCAGTTAATGGCACATTTCGCAATACTGTCCTAACGGTTACTTTCGTCGTACGTCCTACACTGATTTCTCCGGTTATCTCACGCAGTGTTGCTTGTCTGTTAGCACTGATAACTCTACGCAAACACCGCTTTTCTCGGTCGTTAAGTGAAGACCGGGGTGAGATGTAACGCCTGAAATTTTGTATTCTCGGCACATTCTTGATACTGTGGATATTGAGATACTGAATTCCCTAACGATTTCCGAAACTGAATATACCAAGGGTCTAGCTCAAACTACCATTTCGAGTTTAAGGTCTGTTAATACCCGTCGTGCTGCCATAATCACATCGGAAACCTTTTCACGTGAATCACCAGAGTACAAATGACAGTTCCGCCAATGCACTGTTCTTCTATACCTTGTGTACGCGATACTCGATACTACTGCCATCTGTATTTGTGCATATCGCTATCCCATGACTTTTGTCAGTGTATAACTAGAACCCAAGACTATACATTAAAGCCTTTTTCCATCTTGTCACACTAAAGCAGGCTCGAGTACGTAGGAGATTGCTAAAAATATGATTATTTATACTTCTACATGTCTCATCTGACAATGAGGTTGAGAAACCTCAAAAGCTAGTTCAAGAAATAATGAAACACTTCATAAGTGACTGATAGCAGTTACGTGTAATCATATCCGAGGGTACACTATGTGATCAAAAGTATCCGGACACCCCCGAAAACATACGTTTGGCACATTAGGTGCATTGTGTTGCCAGCTACTGCCAGGTACTCCATATCTGCGACCTCAGTAGTCATTAGACATCGTGAGAGAGCAGAATGGGGCGCTCCGCGGAACTCACGGACTTCGAACGTGGTCAGGTGACCGGGTGTCACTTGTGTCATATGTATGTACGTGAGATTTCCACACTCCTAAATATCCCTAGGTTCACCGTTTCCGATGCGGTACTGAAGTGGAAACGTGAAGGGACACTTACAGCACAAAAGCGTACAGGCAGACCTCGTCTGTTGGCTGACAGAGACCGCCGACAGTTGAAGAGGTCGTAATGTGTAATAGACAGACATCTATCCCGACCATCACACAAGAATTCCAAACTGCATCAGGAAACGCTGCAAGTACTAAGACAGTCAGGCGGGAGGTGAGAAAACTTGGATTTCACGGTCGAGCGGCTGCTCATAAGCCACACATCACACTGGTAAATGCCAAACGACGCCTCGCTTGGTGTAAGGAGCGCAAACACTGGACGACTGAACAGTGGAAAAACGTTGTGTGGAGTGACGAATCACAGTACACAGTGTGGTGATCCGATGGCAGGGTGTGGGTATGGCGAATGCCCAGTGAACGTCATCTGCCAGCGTGTGTAGTACCAGCAGTAAAATTCGGAGGCAGTGGTGTTATGGTGTGGTCGTGTTTTTCATGGTGGGGTCTTTCACTCCTTATTGTTTTGTGTGGCACTATCACATAACAGGCCTACATTGATGTTTTAAGCACCTTCTTGCTTCCTGCTGTTGAATAGCAATTCGGGAATGGCGACTGCATCTTTCAACACGATCGAGCACCTGTTCATAGCGCACGGCCTGTGGCGGAGTCGTTACACGACAATAACATCCCTGTAATGAACTGGCCTGCACAGAGTCCTGACCTGAATCTTATAGAACACCTTTGGGATGTTTTGGAACGCCGACTTAGTGCCAGGCCTCATCGACAGATATCGATACCGCTCCTCAGTACACCACTCCGTGAAGAATGGGCTGCCATTCCCCAAGAAACCTTCCAGCACCTGATTGAACGTACGCCTGCGAGAATGGGAGCCGTCATCAAGGCTGAGGGTGGGCCAACATCATACTGAATTCCAGCATTACCGTTGGTGGACGCCACGAACTTGTTAAGTCATCTTCTGTGAGGTGTCCGGATACTTTTGATTACATAGTGTAAGTACTGTGTAGTGACGAATCACTGTCCTGTAAGAAACTAAACTGTGGCCGCAACTTTCATTAAGGGACTGACAGTTTCTAAAAAGCTGTTCCGACCGGCTATCTCCATGGAGCCACAATCAGGTCCCTGCCAATCACTCACACTAAAGCCACAATGTGGGAGTCCAGCTGAGAAACTAACTTTCTGTTAGAAACCCTCAAGCCTGCCCTACGCTCAAATGGCTCTGAGCACTATGCGACTTAACTTCTGAGGTCATCAGGCGCCTACAACTTAGAACTAATTAAACCTAACTAACCTAAGGACACCACACACATCCATGCCCGAGGCAGGATTCGAACCTGCGACCGTAGCGGTCGCTCGGTTCCAGACTGTAGCGCCCAGAACCGCACGGCCACTCCGGCCGGCCCTGCCCTACGCTCAACCAGTTCAGGTCATCGCACATAATTTCTTCTTACTGCAGTAGATAGTATAGTAGCTAATACATTTCAATCACTGTCGTAACCTTCATCGCACTTACTGAGTTTGACCTGAAATAAAATTGCGTTTGCCATTATACGACTTTATTACGAGATGCACTGCCACTAAAATATTATCTGCACGTGTTTCTGTAGGGTTTGTCAAGAGATTGAAGGATTCATTTCTGATATTACTCAGACCTCAAGTAGCCCTTCATTGCGATGAGATGTGTCTTACATATCGACCCAAAAAGTGACTGAGCCACCTCCTTACCGAGTCCGTAGGACTGTATGCCTGAGACCCGTATTGGTGCCTGATAACCTCCAAACTCTTCTATGATGATCATCAGGCGTCAAATGAATCCTGTACTCGACGACAAAGAGAACCCGACTCCAGTGATCCCGGTTCCACTCCCTGTGTCCTCTCGCCCGCCTCTACAACGGTGCTGTTGTTTGTGGTGCACTCCTACATGCCTGTCTTGGTCAACACGACCCAGTTGCCTTCAAAAAGTGCCACGCGATTCAGATGCATCCTTTCCGGGGCACCTATGAACCATATACTGTAGTTTGCGGTGATCAGCTGGTGTCGGCTGCTAACAAGAGTCGTAAAGCCTATATGCAGTGCTGTAGGTCTCGCAATAGCGACTGAGTGTTCGAATGACGTCACTGTGCTGTACGCCAGTGCAGCAGCAACGCCCCTTACTGAGAAACCTTACGTACGCAAGCCGCACTGGGCCGTTCACTGTTGTGGAACACCGCCCTGTGCTGAACTACACTGAGAGTTGAGGTTTACTTTCACTACTTTGAGAAACACAAACGTCCTAATATTCTGCAAAATTATGTTTATTCGGTCACGAACCGGCTGTCGGCTTCTCAGATCATCTTCAGATGACAACTGAATGTCACAAACAAAGATAAACATGATATTCAACTTACACAGATACGATTTCTACAGAAGCTACAAAAATGACAATGTGTTTATCTAGGGCGTGCTGCGGCTTGCGTTGGTGCCGTTGCTAGGTTGGCATCATTTAGTTGGTATAGTTATGGTTGTCTTCTTCTTCTTGTGTTCATTGGCGCCACTCCGTTTGCAAGCATTGTCTGTCCACTAGTGGCAGGAGCGGCGGTTATCGATATCTAGTAACGGTGGTACTATCTTTGGGGCGACGTTGTGTTGTTTCCGTGTCGTGTGAGTCGGCAGTCCGGTTGGGGACAGAAGAGCAGCCAGGTCCGCGCAGCGCGAGAACACGCCGGGACCACTGGCGGAACCCATACACTGCTGGATGGAAGGGCTGTAGTCGCGAGGAGTACAACCTCGTTGTCAACTGGGCCCAGGAAGTCTAAGGTGAGTGGACCTTAATTCAAGTAGTGAAACCTCCACTATTTTGAGATCTCGCCATTTGCTTGCGGGTTGCTGCTCGCAGTGTCGCCAAGACAATGAACAGTGAGTGGGGCGTTTGGAGAAGGCGAACCTAATTAGCCTTCCTTCACTTCTTATTATTAACTGTTGCATTCTATATGTTATTATTTGTGAAGTTTAACGAGTGGTATTTTTCCTGCCTAGTGGCCGCTAACACCCCAGCTTAGTGTATGTTACGGCAGTGTACTCTTCCTCGCCTTGCCGCTGCTGTCCGGTAAGGCGTGTAGTTCCACAGCTTCCTTGATATGTGTCCCAGGTGGTGTTTTTTTTCTCCTACACTGGCAGTAGTGTGTCCTTTCTCCTTCCGGACGCTCTGCCGGCCGCGGTGGTCTCGTGGTTCTAGGCGCGCAGTCCGGAACCGTGCGACTGCTACGGTCGCAGGTTCGAATCCTGCCTCGGGCATGGATGTGTGTGATGTCCTTAGGTTAGTTAGGTTTAAGTAGTTCCAAGTTCTAGGGGACTGATGACCACAGCAGTTGAGTCCCATAGTGCTCAGAGCCATTTGAACCATTTGAACCGGATGCTCTAAACACCGGAGTCTGAAGACGTAGTGCTGACTGCCGGTTCAAGCTTGGATGTGTTATTTCATCGTTGCATTGGTCATCGGACGTTAGGTAGATTAGGGAAATGATTATTGGTCATGCGTTTAAACTCTTGGCTGCCTGTCTCATCGGTTGCGAAATTTGAGGGACTTTCCCGGGTCGATCCTTGGAGCAACGTCTGCGCCCCCCCTCCCCCCTCCCCCTTGGTTTGGTCAGATTTGATGATTTTTTTTTTTTTAATTAATAACTGTAATTCCAAGTTTGAAGATGTTTAACTGGTTCTTAAAGGATTGCTATTCAGGCCTTCAGTCGTGAAACAGTTTTTAAACTATTACTGTTGTGGCCTTCAGCCGAGAAATAGTTTGAATTTGTTGTCATTAAGGCCTTCAGCCGTGGATCACTTGTTAATTTAATGTCACCTTTTATTTGTTGTTGTTTCCAAATAAAGTGTACGTGATTGAGAAATAAACTAACCAACAGTAATTTATTACGGCCCCGTCCACAATCGTAACCCAATCCTGCCTTCCTTGGTACCAGGTCTCACATGACAATAGTTACATGAACTTGCATGAACTAAGAAAGGGGTAAATAAAGTTTTTATGTGGAGATACATTTAAAAAATGACGAGAAATGAGATGAATTTACGGTTTGAATGTAGTATTTTTAACATGTAGAGTTAAAAAGAATGGGGTACAACGGTCGAGGAGCTCCTCATTAGCCACACAATTCTGTACTCACTACCAAGAGACACTTGAAATGTTGTAAAGATCGACGCCACTGGACAGTGGATGACTGGAACCGGGCGATTTGGAGGAATGAATCACGCTATTACCCGTTGCCATCCGATTCAAGTATTACAGTTTGGCAAATGCCTGCAGAACGCTAACTGCCATGATGTGTAGTGCAAACGGTGAAATACAGAGGAAGTGGTGTTACGGTACGGGGTGTTTTTTCTCGGTTACGGTGTGGTCCCATTACTACGCTTGAGAAGATAAATACGGAAGGATATGGAAACATTCTACAGCATTCTGAACAGCGCACAGTAGAGGAACAGTGCGGAGACAATGATTGTATCAGCATGACGATGAGCCCTGTCATAAAGCAGGATGTTGGGATGCAATGGTTTGTGGACAATAACACTCCTGAAATGGAGTGACCTGCCAGGAGTCCCGACCTGAACGCAGCGCAACACCTTTGGGATGAGCCAGAACGTCGACTCGGCTCCCGACGCCAGCGTCCAACCTCACTACTTTCTCTGGCTGCTGCTCTCGAGGAAGAAAGGGTTGTCATTCCTCCATCGACATTCAGGTACTTCATTGAAAGTGTCCTCAGCGGAGTTCATTCCGTTATAAAGGCGAAGGCTGGACACGCCTCATATTAATATCTGCTATTAGGTCTCCGGATACTTTTGATTAGGTAGTGTATTTGTGTAGAAACAAACGAGAAGCGTCCACAGTAGTGCGTACAGACGGTATTTTGTTTCTGTTTTTTTGACGTGAAGTAATTCGGCTCTACATTTCCAGATGTTTGCCTTAGTGGTCAAAGGGGAAGATGTATCCTTGTTCCTCATGTTGGAGCACTGAGTGTTTAAGTGAGCGCTCACCTCGGATTCATCGTGCTGGCAGGAGCCGCCGGGGCAGAGCGGCGCGGCCGAGCACCGGAGGCAGGTGGGGGGCGGCGCGGGCAGCCGCCTCCAGCAGCCCAGGCACAGCGGCGAGCGGCCGCCCCCGGCGCGGGGGCCCACCGCCACCGGCTGCTCCTTCAGCAGCAGCTCCCCCGCCTTGAGGTCGCGCGTCGCCACCAGGTACCTGTCGGCAATCAACCTGTTTGGTGCTTACGGTATGGTGATGAGCTGCAGTGCGTTTCATTCTCTACTCCGACTTCTTTTGAGTCAAATACAAGGTGGCTTGGTGGTGGGACAGAAGAGATCCCAGTTGGGAATATTTGGGAGATGATTCACAGTTTCATTTGCCATACAATTGAGAGTCCCTAACTTTAGTCGGAACTGGGTATTGCAGTTATCTGTAAGTTTTTTGAAATAATCCAGGTGAGGCGTAGCGCCGTATAACGATCCTGCCTTGGAGGCGGTTAAGTGGCAGATCTGTCTCAGAGCTGGATAGTGACAGATGGTGACGCGAAACTGGACGCGCACGTAGCTTATATATCAGCCGATAGAGGACAGTATTGAATAGGGGACTGATTTAGTTTCGATTGTGCCCACTAGAGTGCACTAAGAATGTTTTTCATAAACTGTTCTAGTATTTGCATAAAGTGTTATTATGTCTTTTTGTGTATGTAAAATGTTATAAGTGTGTTTTAACAGTATGAATGATGCGTGAGTGTGGTTTAAGGTTTATTATGAATATAACTGTTTAACGAGTTATGTAGTGGGATATAGTGTGGGAACATTTCGAAGAAGTATGAATATGGACAAAGGGGATTTTTGTAGAATAGATCTGTAAAATAAGTTTATGGTAAAGGGAAAGTTAATTCAGGTATAAATAACAATAGTAAATCACTTTATGCATAAGCAAAACTTCAGCATATTAGATAATTACGTCGGTAAAAAGTGCAGTCGTTAGGTTTGCTATTTTGCGATTGGTTATTGATGAAAAGCGCGAATTCACGCGGGAGAATGTTGTTTTGCTATTGGCTGTTGAGTAAACTGACCAATGGTAAAGCAATATTCTTCGCTCGCCTTTCTCTGTTGGTAGAGAAGACTTAGAGTATTCTAGAGAGGAGTCGGAGCCCAGCCATGAAGCATTTCGGACGTGTGTAGTAGTAGTTCCGATGGAAACGATAAGTTGCCCGATCTAGCAGTGTTTCTTACATCAAAAGTGTGGTAAAGTGACGGCATAATTATTCCGATGGACGTGTATAAATTTCGGAATTTTTAAGTGAATTTTGTGACGAGAAAAAGACATATATTCCGCGTGGCGTATTGAGCAGGTCGGTGGCTAAAAGCTGTGACTGCATTTGGTAACGACAGACTTAATATTTGGCGAGCATTATCAATCAAAAACAATCAGTATTTTTGTAGCTGTTACGTTTTCAGGAAGTGCAACACCATAAACTTGCTAACGTGAGTGAAAGGGATTGTGAGTGACTTTGTTAAGGCTAGCACTGACTTGGCAGTGATACTTGTTCACTTAAGTTTCAGATTATATTAATTGAGGACAAAATTTCCAACCTGTCATTTCGTGTGAAAACTGTCTCCCGAAACGTAGATTAGTGACTTCAACTGCAGCCTGGTTCACGTCGAAGTACAGTAGGTTTAGCTCGGCTTTCCTACTGATGATAGGCTGAGACAATGTTCACGGGTAGGCGCAGGTCCGTCGTAAAGGGACGGAAAGAACCGCGCCGCCGTACAGGGTGTCGGAGACGAAACGCCCTAGTTTGAAATGTCTGTAACACAACATGTATTCGATACGTAAAGAAGATACATACAACAATGGATGCACAAATTTTGAAGTTTTGTTTGTTCAACCTCACACTGCTACATAAGTCCAAAGAGTGGCCCAGAGTATGGATAATCGGTATTCGGTTTGTTTCCAGGCATTCTTTGTCGTCTGTCGCATGTCTGTCTCATTTGTAGCTCTAATCCTCCGACAAAGGTGTTCCCGAGTTGTCACTCTGATACGGTACACCCTATCCTTAAAATACCCCCACAGGAAGAAATCCAAAGCAGTAGAGTCAGGCGCTCGGGTTGGCCATCGGATTGGACCACCTCTCCCAATGCATCTTTGTGGCAATCCGTTACTTAATGCTTTATGAACTTCCGCATGCCAATGTGGAGGTGCCCCATCCTGCTGGAAGAGCAGGTGTGGATATCGATGTCTTACTTGATGGAACACAAAATTAACTAACATAACGTGATACGAACGACCAATGATAGTTGTCTCTGCAAAGAGAAAAGGTCTAATAACTTCATCCTCCCGGCCGCATCACACGCGTGTCATTTTGGCTTTCTCGTTGATACTGAATGGCGTCATGAGGATGTTCGCTATCCCATCTTCGGGCAGCTTTGTGGACTCGTGTAGCACTTCGTGGATAGTTGATATTAGGTCATCGAACTCACATGACACCATACGAATGGACTTCTTTCAAAGGTATCTGAAGTGCGACTAACAGTCTCCTTTGACGCACTTGGCGATGTACCACCACGCCTTCTAGCAACAGATCCTGTCTCTGGAAACGTTTTCCTCGCCTTTTTCTCTTGGTATCGGGACAATTTCTGTGGAACTCTGCACTGAAACGTCGTTGAGTTGCATTAATGATCCCCAGTTCCGCTTTTTCAGCATTCGTTGTCATTTTCAGTTGTTTAAAAAATTTACTATTTCTTTGCTTTTCAGCTTCTAAAATAAAATTCCACAGACACTCTACTAGTTAACAAAACTATTACGGTTCCTTATTATGTTCAGTATAAGTGTTTCATATTTGGCCGTTTTGCCAGAAATAATATGAAGGCCTGATGCTCGTCTGAGTATCTGTTATGTATTGGACCGAAGTTGGTGAATTGCTTGACGCGTGGGGTGCGCCTATCTGTAGAAACTCTGATGAGATGATCAGAAGTGGCATCAACAAGTGCACGCGGGTTACCGTGCCGGCTGCGCAGTCATCGGGCGAGGAGGAGGCTTTGCTGGAGCACGAGGTCGTCCAGCTGTTTGTCAACGAAGTAATCCGAGAGACGATTTATTGTGAACTTGGACACTGTTTTGCCGGTCGCTGTGGCCGAGCGGTTCTAGGCGCTTCAGTCTGGACCCGCGCTAACCTTAGGTTAGTTAGGTTTAAGTAGTTCTAAGTCTAGGGGACTGATGACCTCAGTGTTTAGGTCCCATAGTGCTTAGAGCCATCTGACACTGGTTTGAATAGGAAGACGGCAGCCCTTCGTTTAGATTTGTTAATGGAAGATTCGTCTAGATACCTTTATATAATAAAAAAAATGCAAGAAGGAAAAGGTCACTCCTTTTGTGTCCCTATTAGCACTCTTGTCCGAAGTCTCGAAGATAGACTGAATGTTCGCTAACGTCTCGTCTCACTGGAAATCACAGTTTGCACACACTCTGGCGTTCTCATGCTCGGGTAGTAAGGTGAAAAAAATTGAAGACAGCAAAGTGTAGTGGTCTCTGACGACCATACAATGGTCACCTCATGACCATCAGAGATGGAATGGTTGCCTGTATCGCCAACACATGTATTGCCCTTTCATTTTCCTCAAAGTAAAGTTCAAGACGAAAAATAATTTGGCGACATTTAAGCGGAGAGAAACTATGTCATTACAAGGGATGTATAATAAGCGATGCCTTCAGTCACAAATATCGTGTTTTCTTATAATACACGATGCACCTTGGCCACTTTGGGTCTATCGTAGCGTGTAATTAGATTACTATGTATCCAATCTCTTGTTTTAAGCGAGGTGACGCCTGAAAAATGTTCGTTCATGTTACGAGAAAATCTGCAGATCGTCAATCAAGAAATACACGGTAAGAAAAGTTTCATAGGAGGGTTAACTCTTAGTATACCATACCCGTGAATAATTTTGATGGATGCGTGAACTTGGTATGCCTTGAATTATCGAGTAATGCCGTTGTCCATAATAAATGGCACCCCCCGTCAAGAAATGTTTCTTCCTGCCTCTACGGTTAATTCCTCATAAATTCCCTTTTAGGCTCCTTTGTTTCTTTGCTTTCTTCGGTTCGCGATTTTCAACATTTAATGCTGAATTTTATCGTAACAGGAACGAGAGGACTGATGTAAGGATCTAATTACATCTGATGATAGATTTTCAAGGGCCGAAATGCATCGTGTAATACAGTGAAGAACGGATATTTGAAAATGAAGGCGTTGCATGTTATACTTCCGGTGTGATGAATGCACTCAGGGCAGCAACTACTATTGAGGACAAAATTAGCTTACGTCTTTATGTCCCTTGTAAAACATCAATTATTATTATTATTATTACTATTATTATTATTATTATCATTATTAATGTCTTTCAAATGAACTGCAAAGTGGCTAGATCTGAATCCAACATTTATTTACGGTGATTTAGAAACTAACATTTTGTAATATGTGTTCTGAGGCTTTCCCGGAATTTATGCCGATGCAGCACCTGATGATAGCGGAACGGTTATTCGCCAAAATACCATGGGCATACGACGATCGTATCCGGCCGAACATCCGAAAACCCTTCAAATAACATTTTCTAGTTTGTGTAGGTAGTAGCACTTGTATGCACGAAAATTTGGAGGGATAATGGTAGGTGTTCTGGTTACTAATTCTAATTAGTTACCTGGAACCATGCTTACAATACATTCGTTCGGAGAGGGTGACTGTATTCATCTATGTCCTTCAAATCCATTGATGCTGACTTTCGACTTTTGCTTGACTGCCTTCGCTGTTGGTAAGTGAATCTGAACATGCTGTTCGATCGAGCGCTAGTGCGACATTATTAAGTAACCATTCTTTCTATATTAATAGCCACTTTTCTGTGCAGATGTTTCATCATAAAGTGCATTTGTAACTGGGACTTATTTCCATGCATCATGGCAATTACTTTAAGATTCGCAATAATACTGAAACGCATCAATATTTCAGAGTATGGACGGCAAAGCCGAATGTGATGGTTAATGAAGTATTGTCTTCAGTATAACCGTTATTATAACACCTATATCAAGTTCCTTGCGTGTTTAGGCAGTATTCTTCGATATTTGAGCCTTTGAAGACTTTTTTTACATCTTTTATTTTTTACTCAAAGCAGTACAAGCGCATCGACTAGTCATCGAGTCCACAGTGCATAACATGCCACTACGGACACTGTAGGGAAAGGAAGTTTCAGTTTAACAGCTCGTCGATGTCTAGGTATTCCTAGCTGGAAAAGTATGATGGAAGAAACTATCCGTAATATGAGTGAGGAAACAGCCCGATACAGTGATTTAGGGACACCACACAGTAGCCGGACGGACTTCGAGTCCCACTCCTCACGAGAATGAAACCAGTGCGGCACCTCCCATGCTTAAAGATAAACAAACTGATAAATAAAAATTTTGTCAACTGTACGTTTGCAGATCGTGGCTTTGAAATTCGAAGAGATATTTGAAATATGGTGGTATTAAATAAGTTGAAACTAGTGTGAACATAGAAAGTGACAAATGAGTCATTAGGACACTTGAGGAAAGGGTCTAAAAGTCTTAAAGAACTTGGGCATGGGGGAGCCAGCAGAGTTTTTAAAATTATTGAAAATTGGCAGTTGGCTCTATACTCGTCTATATTCTGCAGATCACGTTACTGTGTGTTGCCGAAGTTACTTCCACTATTAAATGTTTCCCTGAGACATTTAAGTGTCTTTTTATTATCTACGATAATTATCTAAGCAGACGAACTGAATTAAAATTTGTGCTGCGGCCGGGACTCGAACCCGGGTTTTCTTGCTTCCACTATTTTTAGCATTTCACGCCTTTTCTGTTCCACTCGCGAATTCTTCTAAGTTTCTAAACTACCTCATAGAACGTGAAGAGAACGCGGGATCTGTAATGCATTGTAAAGGAGCCAATGCCTGAAGACGCAACGTGTCCATGATGCGTAAAACAGCGCGTGGAAGAACGACAGTAACTGCTATTATTCTGCTTATTCCTGTATTTGTACCCACCTAACTACGTCAAACTAAGCCTCTCTCGGCGTGTTGTAGTAGGATACGTCACCAGTGGAAAGGAGCTGTTGTGTGTTTATGTGACATGTGACTACTGTATGTTTCATGTATGTGTCTTAGCACACAGGAGAGTGGAACACATTGTTCTACTACTTTGTTTTGGTATGTTGCGCGTATTTTTTATCTACATTTCCTAGGGCTCAGTAACGGAAAATTAGAAATACATTGTACATAGAATGATTTTGCTCTGCGCACTTTATTAAACGTAAAAATGTAGAAAAGTTTCACTGCATTCACTACAGTATTTTTGTGTGTCATTCGTACTCTGACTGGTTTGATGCGGTCCGCCATGAATTCCTCTCCTGCACTAACCTCTTCATCTCAGAGTAGTACTTGCATCCTCCGTCCTCAATTATTTGTTGGATGTATTTCAATCTCTGTCTTCCTCTACAGTTTTTACCGTTTACAGCTTCCCCTCGTACACTTATGTCTTAACACGTGCCCAATCATCCTGCGCTTCCTACTTGTCACTCTTTTTCTTATGATCTTGTAGTGGGAGATTCTGCAGAGAACCTGCTGTTACTTATCGTTTCAACCTACACAGTTTTCAACATTCTTCTGTAGCACCTCATCTCAAGCACTACGATTCTCATCTCTTCCTGTTTTCACACTGTCCATGATTCACTATTTTGTATCCTGCCTGGAGGGCGGCGCGTGGGTCTGCTCCTGTAAACTGAAGGGTTGCCGAATGTAGGAAGTGAGTAGGAGCAGGAAAAGGTAAAACACGTTGGTACTGCGTGTCAAATTACAGATGTTTACTATTGGCAAAAACAAGTTAATAAACGGTTACATTACTTTGCAATGAGGTACGAAGTCTTAGGCCCGTCGTAAGTAGAGCTGAAGCGAAGTGTCCCGGCCGTCAGCTCTTGATCAAAGGGCTGAGTGTGGAGCGCAGCTCGTAGAGCTCCACAGCGCCGGCTAGAGGGCGCTGTCGCCGGTGTCTGTCGTAGTGCCAACTTAAGAACTTTCACCTGCGCTGTGGCGTCGTAGCTATCGATACCACACACTATCATACAACGCTGTGCTCCAAACGAACATTCTCAGAAATTTCTTCCTCAAATTAGCGGCTAAGTTTGATACCAGCAGACTTCTCTTGACCGGGAATGCCTTCTTTTCCTATGCTAATCTGCTTTTATGTCCTCCTTGCTTCGACTATCATGGGTTATTATGCTTCCAAAGTAGAATAATTTCTTAACTTCTTCTACTTCGTGATCCCAAATTTTGATGTTAAGTTTCTTGCTATTCTCATTTCTGCTACTTCTCATTACTTTGTCTTCTTCCAGTTTACTCTCAGTCCTTATTCTGCACTCATTAGACCGTTTACTCTATTCACCAGATCCTGTAATTCTTCTTCGCTTTCCTTGAGGGAAGCTTACCTATATTTTTCTCAGGATTTCGAAAATTTTCACCATTTTATATTGTCGAACGCGTTTTATAAGCTCATAAATCCTACGAGCTCGTCTTGATATTTCTTTAGTCTTGCTTCCATTTTCAAGCACAATGTCAAGCTGCCTTTCTGATGCTGTTACTTTTCCTAAACCCAAACTAACCGTCATCTAACAGATCCTCAATTTTCCTTTCCATTCTTCTGTATATAATTCTTGTCAGCAGCTTTGATGCATGTACTATTAAGCTAAATGCAGGACAGTTCTCGCACTTATCTGCTCTCACTATCTTCAGAACTGTGTGGATGATATTTTCCCGAGAGTCTGATGGTACGTCACTAGTCTCATAGATTCTACACACCAACTTGAATAATTGTTTGATTTTCACTTCCCGCAATGATTTTATAAATTCCGATGGAATGTTATCTGACCATCTTACTTATTTGATCTCCTGTCTTCCAGAGGTCATTCAAATTCTGATTCTAATACTGGAATCCCTATGTCTTCCATGTCGACTCAAATTTCTTCTTCTACCACGTCATCAGCAAGTCCCCCACCCTCTCATAGAGGCCTTCAGCGTATTCTTTCCACCGATCCCCACCATTTTCTGCGTTTGTCACTGCAATTATCATTGGACTCATAATGTTGGGTTTTAATTTCACCGAATATTGTTTTGAGTTTCCTATATGCTGAGTTAAACCTTCCTACAATTATTTCTTTTTCAATTTTTTTCACATTTTTCCTGCAG
The DNA here is from genome assembly GCF_021461395.2 of Schistocerca americana. Taxonomy (NCBI): domain Eukaryota; kingdom Metazoa; phylum Arthropoda; class Insecta; order Orthoptera; family Acrididae; genus Schistocerca; species Schistocerca americana. Next base: position 569,098,198 of record NC_060120.1, read on the forward strand.
CCATTTCGCCTTGGCTGCCCTCCGCTTTCTATTTATTTCATTCCTAATTGATTTATTATATAGCTGCATTCCTCTCCTTTAAACAGTTTTGTACTTCTTTCGTCTATCCATTGAAGTATTTCGTTTGCTACCCAAGATTTCTTCGGAGTTATATTCCTTGCTTTTATGTTTGTCCGCCCAATATCTTGCGATTGCCCTTTTTTAGAGATGTCCACTCATCCTCAACTGAACTCCCTACTTTGATATTCCTTATCGCAGTATCCACATCCTTAGCGAACTCTGAACGCGTCTCACCATTCCTCAGTACTTCAGTATCCCGCTTCCTACCACACTGATTGTTCCGGACGATTCACTTGAATTTCAGTTTACTCTGCATCGTTGCTAAATTGTGATGAGTTTATATTTCCACCTGGATACGCCTTACAACCCAATACTGATTTCGGAGTCTCTGTCTGAGCATAATGTAATCCAACTGGGATGTTCCCGTATCTTTTGACCTTTTCCGAGTATATCCCCCACCCGTGATTCTTAAACAGAATATTCGCTGTTACACTATCATCTGAAATTTATTTCAGAGTTCAACTAGTCTTTCTCCTCTCTCATTCCTACTGTCAGACCCAAATTATTCCGTAACCCTTTCTTCAACTCCTTCCCCTACAACAGCATTTCAATCCCCCATGATTAGATTTTCATCCCCCTTCATATACTGAATTATCCGTTCTATATCCTCATACACTTTCTCTATCTCCTTATCCTGAGCTTGCGACGTTGTCATATGTACCTGAACTATCGTTGTCGACGTTGGTCTGTTGTCGAATCTGATGAGAACAATGCTATCACTGAACTGTTCACAGTAACTCACCCCTGTCCTACTTTCCTATTCATAACAGTATTAATAAAGCAATATTACCTGACGAAATGTGTGCGTATCAGATATGAAACAGCGGAGAAAAACGTGTAGGGATGGACGGGTGACTGGCGTTCAACGTCCGGTCGACAAGAAGGTCATAAAGGAAGAAGCACAAACTCCTTTTCGCAAAGGGGACAAGCCGTGTCCTGTATCAGCCTTTTTTAAGCGAGTTATGGAATCCAAACCCGACTGCCTGGGTGGTATTTAACTGTCACGAATGCGAGCACATTATCGGAAGTACAAACAAATGTCAGTGTCAATTCACTGATAAGATTAAGTTGGTCTGGGAAAGAAATTGGGTTTAAAGTGTTTGTGTGGCCTCCATTGGAGTATGTGGGATACATGTAAATGATACCCTCCGAAGAAGCAATCTGTTTCAGTGTAGTTACTAGAAAGCTACACCAAATATTCACAGGTATACCACTTGAAACAAGAGTAAAGGAAATATACTGTTGATTATTGAAAAATGATGCTCCTTAAGTAAATTCGCATTCACTTTTTTGTATCATTGTCAAAACCAAGCTGCAAAACCGTCGAGTTGCAGTTCGTTTTTACCTTGAGATGAATCAGTCTCAGTGTCGTGGAGAATTTCGTCAGTGAACATTCTGTTAAATACGTGACTGTCTGTCTGCGGTTGGCACTTTAAACGATATATCACGAGCAAACAAAACTTGAGACTATAGGGTTATAGAAAAGTCAAGAATTACGAAGTTTTCATCGTATAGGCTGCGTTTTAGCTGAGATGCAGGAAAAATAGTTTATCGATATGGACCTTAACTGTGAGAGTGTACCAAAATTAGCAGCTTGTCTTTGATTCTCGATCCACAGTCTCAATCTGGGAAATTAAAATACTGATGAGATATAAAATAGTAACAAAACTGTCCCGGCGGAGGTTCGAGTCCTCCCTCGGGCATGGGTGTGTGTGTGTTTGTCCTTAGGATAATTTAGGTTAAGTAGTGTGTAAGCTTAGGGACTGATAACCTTAGCAGTTAAGTCCCATAAGATTTCACACACATAAGTAACAAAACCGATAACGCCTGCTTGCGATAGATGCATATTAATGATAATATTCAAGATCGAGAGCTTACGAACAGTTATGAATTCATGCAAAGCATGCGCAAAGGATTCCATCAATTTTCTCACAGGCCGTTATAAAAGAGCAAAAAATTACATATGGTGTGACTGTAAAACTGAAATCACGATGTGCTCGTATGCGCAAGAGATCAAAGTGGTATCGATAAAAACAGACTCTGCTTACGGTCTCTCAAGCTTTAGTATCTGTCATTTTTATCTTCCAAGTGGCTCTGAGCACTATGGGACTTAACATCTATGGTCATCAGTCCTCTAGAACTTAGAACTACTTAAACCTAAGTAACCTAAGGACATCACACACATCCATGCCCGAGACAGGATTCGAACCTGCGACCGTAGCGGTCACGCGGTTCCAGACTGAAGCGCCTAGAACCGCACGGCCACACCGGCCGGCGATCATTTTTATCTTCCAGGAACTCTGAAAATAGAAATGTTATTGTTGTCGAACCACTTCTCAAGGTATCTACTGTTTCGCTAATGTATTGTAACAGAATAACAGAAATCAGAGCTCGCACGGGAAGATTCAAGTGTTCGTTATTCCCGCGAATTGTTAGAGACTGGAACGACAGAGAAATAGTTTGAAGATGGTTCGGTGAAACCTCTGTTAGACACTTGATTTCGCATTACAGAGTAGTCATGTAGATGAACACTTATCATTCGGAACATTATGACCACCGACCTACTGTCGATATAGCCCCATCCAAGCGGCAGTAGCGTCACCTGGCGAGAAATGACTGCTAGTCCGACACGCGCACGGGGCACATAGTATCAGTGAGCGAGCTGTCCATGTGTGGAATGGGGACGGCACGCGATCTACCTGAGTTTGACAGAGGGGAGACTGTGACGGCTCGGAGGCTCGGGACGAGCATTTCGGAAGCTGAACGACTTGTCGGGTGTTCGAGAATGGCTGTGGTGAGTGTGTTCAACACGTGGCGAAACCAGTATGAAACCACGTCCAGACGTCGTGGGGTTGGGCCGCCGCCCTTCGTTACAGATGTCGGACGTCATACGCCGGTCAGACTGGTAAAAGAGGACAGGCGGCGAACTCTGGCGGAAATAACGTCAGACTTTAATGCTGGGCAAAGTAAAAGTGTGTCAGAATACACAGCGCATCAAACACTCCTAACGATGGGCCTCCATAGCTGATGACCCACGCGTGTGCCAATGTTAACACCACGACGTCGGCAACTACGACTGAAATGGGTACGGGACATCGGCACTGGACGTTGGCTCAGTGGCAGAGCGTTGTATTGTTTGATGAATCCCGATATCTTCTTCATCATGCCCATGGGAGGGCGCGAATCCGTCGTTTTCCAGGGGAACAGCTCGTTGATACCTGTGCTGTAGGACGGAGACAAGCTGGCAGCGGCTCCGTTGTGTTCTGGGGAACATTCACGTGGGCATCCGTGGCTCTAGTGGAGCTCGTGCACTGATTCTAGACCACAGACACCCCTTCATGACGATCATGTTTCCCGACAGCAGTGGCATTTTTCGACAAGATAATGCGCCATATCACAAGGCGAGGAATGTGACGGAGTGGTTCGAAGAATACAGTGCCGAGTTCCAATTGATGTACTGGCCCCCTAACTCTTCAGACGTGAAACGGATGGGACACATCTGGGATGTGACGGAACGTGGCGTCAGAGCTCATCACCCCCTCCCCGGAATTTTTGGGAATTAGCTGACTCGTTTGTGCAGATGTGGTGCCATCTTCCTCCAGTGACTTACCAAGACATCACTGCTTCCACACCATTATGCGTCATGCCTGTTAGCTGTGCCAAAGGTGAACATACCGGCTATTAGGTAGGTAGTCATAATGTTCTGGCTGTTAAGTGTAGATGTAGATGTAAAAACTCACAGAGAAATATAGTTTTATCCCGTAACATCATTGGCTTTGACAACATACGGACCTGTTTATATTCCTTGGAGTTCATCCTTGGATTTTAGCTCACAATGTAAAACATCTTGATACAAAAAACAGTGTTAATTAAAAGAAGCGTCGGTTGTTATGCGCTTGGAAATATTGTTAGTATGCATATGCTTTGTATCTAAGTGTATGTGATCAGCAGTAGTAGAGGCTCGACTGTCCGCAACAAATGCAAACAACGGTCGCCCTCTCGAGGAAACAGTACGACCATTATGGACAACGTAATTGGAATTTGCTAGAAGTTCTGTTGAACCATACACTTGCTAACAGCGCAGCGACTGCCCACTACTGTGCAAAACCAGTAGTCACATACCGTCTGTAATCAAAAAGATGCTAGATGCTTTCATATTCTTTCGTAACACGTAAATCAGAAGCGACACTGATTTCAAAATAGTGTCTAGGCTCATAAAATCAAATATCCCTATTGTCAAAACGAGCTGTAAGATATTTTCTACAGTGAACTAGGATGTTAAAACTGCACATAGATGGACTGGTGGCGCAGTACGCAGATACTTGTCATATGGATCATACTACGAAATTAAATGTCGGTTTTAATATAATTTTCACTTGTTATCAGCTTAACAATTAACATGTCAGCAGTAACTTGATTCCTTTGGAGAATTATCTGTGTTCTCCCTTCTCTCTCTCTTTCTCTCTCTCTCTCTCTCTCTCTTTGTGTGTGTGTGTGTGTGTGTGTGTGTGTGTGTGTGTGTGTGTGTGTCTACGTGGACGTGAGTGTGTGTGTATATACGGCTATTGCTATTTGCGACGGGATTCATTATGTTCCGTCGACATCTGGATCGTGTTGACCTCGTTATTCGTCCTTTCGGTCTGGTGTCCGTGAACGCGAGCACATACGAGCAGCGGTGTTGGGAGAAAGAGAAACAGAAAGAGCGGAGAAATTCAAGAGAGGGAGAGAATGAGGTAGGGGGGGGGGGGTTGCGAAGGGGGGGGGGGGGAGGAGGAGACAGGTGGGAGAGTTCCATCATCATCCATGCCGCAATTTATGCCTAAAATTATCTGATTCTATTCTCTATGTAAGCACCAGTTCGCTCCGAGGCTCTTCCTTTGCTGTCCTGTGTTCCTTCACACTCGGGATCCTGATTTAACTTTTTTGTGGTTACCGTGAAACGGAAAACGGCCAATTGCCTCCTACATCGCCATCTATCCAACTTAGCCAACTAATCAGGTGCATTGTCTCTAATCGCCACATTGTCGACGAGCCGCTCAGTTCTCAATTTCCTTCCATCCTGCCCACGTGCTGAAGGTGAAGTTTTCAATTCCACATCAAACTTCAACAGTCGCCTGTCTTCCTTACTCTAATTTGATCCTCGCTATGCTCTTGTCTGCTAAATCTAAGTCCCGGAGGACCCCTTGACGGCGATCTGGCGTCATGTCGTCCTCTGCCACATGATGTCATTTTGATGTTGTATGGAGGAGCATCGCCTCAGCCTTTGTCAGCTTTCCAAACCTCGTAGCCGCTATTTCTGCTTCAGATAGCTTCCTCAGTTTGGCAGTACAAGGAATTAAATCAGAGTCATCCGCATGCCATACAGACGCGCTGACCACTCAGCTGGGAAGGGCCTCTTCGCTAGCGATTTTAAATTTTGCAGTTAAACCCAGAAAAACTTATAACGACAGAGAATCGAAACCTGAAAGACTGAAACACTAATTACCTCAGCAAGTTACACATTCAGTGCGTCGTCTTTATACGCATCCATCATAAAAGAAAAAGTTTATCAGTTGCACCAAAAACGGTGAGGCAAAGAATACACTTTGTTGAAGAAAACAGAAGAGGGCTGCGATCTTACTGAAGCAACGAAAAGCCTCAACATAAAAGATGCAATTTACACACTTGCTCAAGCTTGGGAACAACTTAACGAAACCGGGCAACACAAATCATGGAGGAAATTTTGTCCAAGTCTAAACCAAGAGAAGAACTTCGAGAAACTCTTGAGCCAGACACTGCAGGATTTGCAAATTCTTCAGAGTGATATCCAGCCTGCACAGAACGTAACGTTGCTGCTGTTACCAACGAAGAACTTGAAGATGATCAGATCATCGATCTTGTTTTGCAACAGTATAGTGCTTAGCAGGAGGAGTCAGATGATAAATAAAACGAAGAAGACCAAAAGATCAGACAGTCTGCAGCGAAGGATGCATTCCAGAGTGCCCACAGATACTTGGAGCAACATCCAACGCTACCATCTATGGACATATTGTGGGCAAAAAAGGGGCAGATGCAGTCGCAAAGTCAAGGTTTAAGAAATTTGTTGAGTGCTTAAGTTTCCTGTTTTCCATTCTCTTTATTAGAAATGTAATTTTATACTTAATCTTATTTTGTTACATTATTTTGAGTTCTTTAAATGCCTTGTTTCGTTTTTCTCTTATTATCCGACCCTTTTAGCGTTGCGATCATCCCCTGGTCCCAGAAGTGACGGTTAATCGAGGTTATACTGAATATGCGAACGTAGGCTTCTACTGACCTTGCCAATTTCTATAAAAGTAGCATCGCCACTGCTGGCACGATAAATTACGATTTGCTTCCAAAGTCAAAAGAAAAATAATACGAAATAAAATTTCAAGGAAAAGTACTACTGATTGTCTTTACAAACAGATATATTTTCGGTGAGTTCTTTTTTAATGAGTTTTGGATTAAGTTTCCGAACTACAACTAGGACTATAAATTACGCCTTATTGCAGACTTTCAAGAGCGACGCTTACGACAACGGAGGAAATATGTTAATCCACTGAAAATTTGAGTTGTAGAATTATTCTAAACCGTCTGCCTCTAAAAGCGAACAGAATACGTTAGGCAGCAAGATCAGACTGTTCACTTTATTAAAAGCAAATAAACCTTAATACGACAAGTTAAGAGCAGTAAAAATGTTGAGAATAAGTAGACAAATTTCAAGAGTATTGTACGGTGGGTCTTTGATACGTATATGTCGAGCCAAGATGCGAGAGATGAGAAAGCACCGCCGTCGTTTCTTTTCTTTATAACAACCGTTTTAGAAAACTACTCCCAATGCTAAGAGAACACCACTACTGATTTAATATTACCAAAAGCCTTGTTGAACACAAAAACCGAATGAAACCAAAATGAGCGTAAGGGTAGCCGTGCTTTAAGCGTTCAACGAATTCGAAAGTAATATTGTATCTATGACATGAGAAAATTTTTTAAGATATACGAAATTGCGTTTTCCACCATCGTTTCACTGAGAAAGATCATACTATGGTACATCCTTTCAATTATCAGAGCGTTGTCGAACACATTCCCACAATTATAGGACTATATCGCTGATGTCAGCTTATTATAGAATTTTGGAATACATTTTATGCTTCCTGGAGACTGGAAGTTTCCTCTGTCGGTGTCAAGGTGGATTCCGAAAGAAACAATCCTGTGAAACTCACATCTCTGTCTGTTCACGAGACCTACAAGGCAGCAGATACCAGCGCCCACGATCATGCCGTGCGTTTCGACTTCGAAAAGACATTCGATACTGTTCCGTTGTGACACTTCGTGAACAAAACACGAGTGTGCCGAATATCAGACAAGCTTTGTGACTGGAGTGAAGAGCTCCTGACAAATACAACACACCATGTCTGTCTTACAGGAGAGGAATCTTCAGTCCTAAAAGTGACTTCAGGCATACCACACAGGATCACTTCTATCGTGACCTGAAGGCCTGTGCGTCATCTACAGGCGTTGCGAGCGCTCGTCACCTATCTGCTTTAAGGTATTCGCTGAAAATTAAGGTGGCTGTGTCACCTATGGTAGGTATGCTTGTATCGGACTGTGCTAATTGAGGAAGTCTTGGGAAAAAGGAAAATTTCAAGGAACCAACACTGAATTTATTTTATCCATATTCTGCAGCTTCAAATGTTACTGTATTCAGTGCACTGGAAGTGTAAATTGAAAAGCGCCTTCAGCCACAATTTTTCGTGTTTTATTGAGTACACGACACATTTCTGACCCTGTGATTCCATCATCAGGTGTAATGTATCTTAATACAAGCATTATTTTTTTCTCTTGAATGAGATGCAATGCATATTCCTGTCATGAAAGGGTTTGATGTTAGGTTATGTACTTTGTTAAGTCAAACGCGGAAAGTAAGTGCGAAATAGTGGAAAAGATGAACAGAGTAAACTTACTACACAATCCATGAAAAGCGTTTTTAACGTTTTAGCACCGTTATACGTTCTTTTCTCCATGATTGTGCTAAAACGTTAAAAAGGCTTTTCTTGGATTATGTGATAAGTTTACTCTGTTCATCTTTCCCACTATTTCGCACATATTTTCAGCGTTTGACTTAACGAAATTCATATCTAACACCAAACCCTTTCATGACAGGGGTATGTATTTCACCTCATCCACGAGAAAAAATAGTGTATTAAGACAAATTACACCTGATGATGGATCCACAGGGTCCGAAATGCATCGTGTACTTAATAACACACGAAAAGTTGTGACTGAAGGTGTTATTTAATTCATACTTCCAGTGTGCCAACACTGAAGTTCAATAGCTATATCTTTTCTTCTTTTGAGCATAAGTATGTATTCAAGAAGTACGTAGGCGGTGCAAAAAATTCATGTGCTACGAGAGGTATAATGCTACCAATGCTAAGAGCGCAGAGGCGAGATATGAAAATGAAGAATTCTGCACCACTGGTCGAAAATCGAGCGTCGCAGTTTCGGTGCACCCATGACGCAGAGAAAGCTTTCTTTTCTAAACCAAAACAACATGGCTTTTCTTAGGCAAAGATGTCTAATCTCCACGTTCCATGAGTTGGAAACAGACGGCCATTTCCTCGTGACTGATTTCCCAGAGAACCACGAAACTATGCGAAGTGTGCTCGAAAAATGGTTCAAATGGCTCTGAGCACTATGGGACTTAACATCTGAGGTAATCAGTCCCCTAGAACTTAGAACTTCTTAAACCTAACTAACCAAAGAACATCTCACACATCCATGCCCGAGGCAGGATTCGAACCTGCGACCGTAGCGATCGCGCGGTTCCAGACTGAAGGGCCTAGAACCGCTCGGCCACACCGGCCGGCAAGCGTGTTCATTTCGCCTCGCGTGTCGACACGCGCTAGGGTTCCTTGTCTATTTTGGTATAAATAATATTAACAATTGTTGCTTGTGCGGCGTTTGCTGGTGGCGAGACTGTTGGCACTTCCTTTTTACCAGAGTGGGGATCTCCTGCTTGAATGTCTTTGCTCACAGATCCCGAGCCCAGAAATCTGCTGGGTTACGAGTTCACACGAGAGAAGCTAGCAACCTCATACTTACAACAAGTCTGTTACAACTGTGTCGCTGCAAACCTCGACATGACCCGTTGAGACCCATCGTCTTAATGTAATACCTTTCTCCAGCGACAGTGACCTGGTGACCCATCCAGGCAGTTACAGAGATGAATTTGCACTCGCGAAGACCATAGAGAAAGCATTTGCGTTTCTACTGTTAGTCCACCCGTATCAGTTAATAGTTCTGGTTTCGGTTCCCGGTTTCATCCACATTAACACTGGCGGCTGTATTCACAGACCATGACTTTACTGTCCATGATATAAAATGATTGAAAAAAAAAGTGAAGCACCCAGAAGGGATGTGGAAGCGAAATGAAACTTCATAAGTTTGGAGGATGTGTGACGTTGTTTCAGTGATTGCAAAAGCGAGTCAAATTTGTACTATGAGCTCGCTTATCAGTATAACGTTGGAATCCCACCGGCCTGAATGCATGCACTGATTCGGTTGAGGAAAGTGTCATAAAGCCTTCGTCCCCTCGCATGAGGGAAGCTAGCCCACAACTGTTGAAACTAGTCGTTGATATGCCGGATACTGGCGCTGGGATGGTGTTGATGTCTGAGCTGATACCACGTACGTTCTTTCGGGGACAGATGAGGGGACCTTGCTAGCCACTAAAGGGGCTCATTATCACGCAGACCGTTCGTAGAGATACGTGAGATGTGTGGACGAGCGTTATCCTGTTGAAAAATGACACCACAATACTGTCGGATGAGGGCGAGCACCTGAAGATGCAGGGTGTCCGTGGCATACCATTTTACCGTCAGAGTTCCCTCAATCACTTCTAGCTGTGACCTAAGTCATACGCGACGGCTCTCCACACCACGACGCCTCTGCGCCTCTCCAAAGCATTAGAAGAATGTGACCTCCCCCCGGGTTGCTGTCATATTTGCCAAATATGGGCATCCGGGGTAGTACAACACCACGATTCACCGCTAAACAGAAGGTGACACCATTCATCAGCAGTGCATGCTTCCCAGTGATGGCACTACTACAAACGACAGCTGACGCACGGGACGGTAATTTCGTAGCCTGACCGATGCTAGTCTCCGACTGACGCTGCAAGATGACACCGTATGTTGCGGGGAGTACTGTAGTTGTTCTCGGACGGAAGACGCAGATGTGATCATGTTACGATGTGGGTGGTGCACAATATGGCAGTTCTCCCTTGTGGTGGTCAGGTGTGGTTGACCGGAACCTTGACGACGAGCATGTCTGCCCTCACGTTTCCATGCAGTCCAACTTCGGGCCAGTGTAACATCCGAATGTTCTACAGATATGGATGCTGCGCTATTTGACTAGTCGGCCGAACGGAGACTCGCAATGAGACCCGTTTCAAACTCTCTCAGGTTCTGATTACGCTGTATTACACGAGTACACCGCATCTCCGTATCTTTCACAATGGTCATTCAACATCTGCTGCTGTTCACACCCCTTATGTATCCTAGCAGTCCTATTAACAACATGAGCCGCGCGTGGCTCGTGTTCCCGCACATCATGTATTTTAGAGCCTGTTTTTAATGTACTTCCACCTCACTACATTAATTTAAATTACTAGTGTCACTGAGTTGCTGCTTTGCCTGACCGTGATCGGCGCTAGCAGCGCGTATCGGTATATCCCCCCTCGTACTATCTTTGCTCGACTGCTATTACTTCCCGGTCGTTGTTTGTCGTAAGCCAGTTCGGGTCGCGAGTTCGGGTTCAAAATGGTTCAAATGGCTCTGAGCACTATGCGACTTAACTTCTGAGGTCATCAGCCGCCTAGAACGTAGAACTAATTAAATATAACTAACCTAAGGACATCACACACATCCCTGCCCGAGGCAGGATTCGAACCTGCGACCGTAGCGGTCGCCCGGTCCCAGACTGTAGCGCCTAGAACCGCACGGCCACTCCGGCCGGCGCGAGTTCGGGTGTGCCAGTCAGTTGGAAGGCGTGTGGAGTGCAGTCCGGACCTGCCAGTCGGGGAGTTGCAGTGCGGCACTAGTGCAGTCGCGTTGGAGCACCTGTGGGGTCTGCGTCGACATGGCTCGCCCGATGATTGCCGCCAGGCGTCACTTGAGCCGGGCCACGGTCTTGGTGGATCGTCGGTCGGTCGTCCTACCAGACGATTCGTTTAGGCTCGAGGATCGTTCATGAGTCGGCTGTGTGTCTGCATCGACTCCCGAATTGTCTTCGTGTGTGTTTAGTGTTAGGTATCATTCAGGTCTTCGTGCAAGTGTTTGTCAAGTTGTGTGTGTAGTTGGCGTTACTTCCACTGGCGACTATTTTAGATGTTGTCGGCATTCTGAGAGCAGTCGGTCGGTTGCTGCGGACCACGGAAGTTATCTCCGCGCGGTGCAGTCGGCTGGGTCCGCTGGCGATCCCTGCGCAGTGTCGGAGCGTGTGTGGAGCTGTCCGGTCGCTACGAGCCTCGTAGCTCACCGACCCAGGACGTCAAAGTTGAGTGGTGGTTTCAGCTACTCAAGCCACGTCCGTTCATGTTGTGCGGTTCGTTTCGGTGGTTCGCTGTTGGGGAGGTTTTCCTGTTAGCAACACCGAGTGTTTCTATTGCTGAAATTTAGCCGCCATGCGGTGCAATGAGCTATATCGGTTGACTACAATTCGAGTGCACCAGCGGAATTTTCTGCCTTGTGGCCGTTAGTGTTTTGGTTATCTGTCCTGGCCACTGACGTAAATTCGGGCAGTGTTCCTTTTGGGTAAAGGTAACTATATTATCGTATTTCAAATTCAAGTGTATAACGGAATTTTCTGCCTTGGGGCCATTAGTGTTTCAGTTACCTGCCCTGGCCACTAACGTAATTTCAGGCTGCGTTCTTTCCTCACCTCTTGTCACAGTTTAACATGGTGTGTAGTTTTGACAGCTAATACATATTTCATTGTGAATAATCACGTTCGTAGCTTTTTGTGTTTGAGTTCTCATGTACCGATTGGTGGCAAGCAAGTCGTTTTGTCGGTCGGTCGGTGGCTGTCCCCTGGTTGGGTTCCGACGGATCAAGTGTATTTGGGCTCACCACCTGTCTCACCTAAGTGAACGAGGGCAGACCGACCTCATTTTAACTGCATTTTTATCTTGTTGATTTTTAAAGTTTCTTGTTTGGAGGCCTTCAGCGGTGAAATACTTGTTTTTGAAATTCGTAGTTCTAAAGGTTAGGCGATGTGCCGTTTTGGTTTAAAGGTGTTATTAAATTACAATAAATTACAACCTTATTTGGTCCTTTCTACAATCCTAATCACCTGTTCTGCCCAGAGGGTTTAGCGGGCGTTTAACAACACTAAACTCGAACACTCTGGTAGCCGTTCTGCCTATCACGGAGAATTGCAGTTCTAATCATTTACGTCCACGTCGATGGTGTATACATGTACAGAGTTACATTGCCGTCCGATCATGTCTTGTGGGTGCTTCACATTCTTGTCAGGCAGTATATGTAAATGACCTAGTGGATGACACTCCTTGACGCTGTTGATAGATTATGCTGCTATATGCAGATAAGTCGCAGAGCTAGGAAATTGTAGCGAAATGGAGCCCGACCTGCAGAGGATCTGCAGGCCTGAGTGGCCGATCGGTTCTAGGCGCTACAGTCTGAAACCGCGCGACCGCTACGGTCGCAGGTTCGAATCCTGCTTCGGGCATGGATGTGTGTGATGTCCTTAGGTTAGTTAGGTTTAAGTAGTTCCAAGTTCTAGGGGACTGATGACCTCAGAAGTTAATTCCCATAGTGCTCACAGCCATTTGAACCATTTTGCAGAGGATCTACGCTTCGTGTTGGGATTGGTAGTTAACGCTCGACATATACAATTATAACGTTTTGTGTGTAAACAGGCATAGTTTATTTCCTATGGTAACACACTTGCCGATGAACCAGTAGAAACGATGAGATCCATTAAATATGCGTGCAGCTACGGAGGAGGTACCTTATGAAACTGTCTTTCGACCACTACTTGAGTACTGCTCCACAGGTGAAGACCCTTACCGGTTGGAGAGTGATAGACAAGACAGAGAAGATTAAAAGAAGATCCGGACATCTCCTCACGAACTCGTTTAGTAAGAGCGAAACCATCATGGAGTTGCTCATCCAACTCTCATGGCAGACGGTACAGAGAGGTGCTGTGCGTACGTTTCTAGAAGAGTCAACCAATATATTGTTTCAACCTAAATATATAGAAAGACAATAAAGCAAAAGTGGCAGACGAGATGCACTGCGTGAAGGCTAGCGGAGTATAAGTGTAGATCAGTAAAGGCACATTTTTTTCTGTTTTCTTATTGCTGTGATTATGATTACGTTCTGGGCTGTAGTGTAGTTATCTATACATCTATCTACATCCATACTCCGCAAGCCACCTGACGGTGTGTGGCGGAGGGTACCTTCAGTACAACCGCGGGACTGCTGCGGTCGGAGGCTCGAATCCTGCCTCGGGCATGGGTGTGTGTGATGTCCTTAGGTTAGTTAGGTTTAAGTAGTTCTAAGTTCTAGGGGACTTATGACCTAAGATGTTGAGTCCCATAGTGCTCAGAGCCATTTGAACCTTCAGTACCTCTATCGGTTTTCCCTTCTATTCCAGTCTCGTATTGTTAGTGGAAAGAAACATTGTCGGTATGCCTCTGTGTAGGTTCTCATCTCTCTGACTGTATCCTCATGGTCTCTTCGCGAGATATACGTAGGAGGGAGCAATATACTGCTTGACTCCTCGGTGAAGGTATGTCCTCGAAACTTCAACAAAAGCCCGTACCGAGCTACTGAGCGTCTCTCTTGCAGAGTCTTCCACTGGAGTTTATCTATCATCTCCGTAACGCTTTCGCGATTACCAAATGATCCTGTAACGAAGCGCGTTGCTCTCATTTGGATCTTCTCTATCTCTTCTATCAACCCTATCTGGTACGGGTCCCACACCGGTGAGCAGTATTCAAGCAGTGCAGTTACATTCCGCGAGACGGCACAGTGTGTAAAATATTGGACTCACACTGGACAACAGAAAGGTCTAAAGACCCGTCGTAGCATCATGATTTAGATTTTCCGCGTTTCATTAAAACTTTATATCTACTGCCGCTGTGATAACTTTGAAACGTCCACCCGCCAATTTTCATTCCTTCGCCAGGCAATCTCATCTTGTACTACGAATACCTCAACATTGACGGTACACTAAACTCTAATCTTCTTCGCTTCCTTCCTGGGCATTCCTCTTACTTCGATTATAGTTTTGGTAGATTATTAAACATTTATTTGCAGTTGAGTAGAGCTCGGCTACTGCCTCAGCCGCAGCGCGCGCCGCCGGTGGCTGACCTGCCGAGCTGCGGCGACGTGGCGACTCGCAGCGGCGAGCAGGCAGCGCGGTGCAGCGGCCAGTGCTGCCTCTGGTGCTGCGGCCCGCAGTACGACGTCTGCTCGCACAGCGCGCACGCCTCCTGCACGGGCCCGCCGCACACCGCGCACGCGCTCCGCTCCTCGCAGCCCTCTTCCTGCACGCACAACACAGTCACCCTTTTTTTTCACCCTTTATTACGCGAAACTTATTCTCCACAAATCAGGAGATCTGCGATCTGCAATGATGTCAGTGTTATGGAGTTTAGTTGTGTGCAATACAGCAGAATACCTTATGGAATACTGTATACTATGGAATACAATATAGAACTAGTAATTCCAATCCCAATGAAAGCAGGTGTTGACAGATGTGAAAATTACCGAACTATCAGTTTAATAAGTCACAGCTGCAAAATACTAACACGAATTCTTTACAAATGAATGGAAAAACTGATAGAAGCCGACCTTGGGGAAAATCAATTCTAATTCCGTAGAAATGTTGGAACACGTGAGGCAATACTGACCCTACGACCTATCTTAGAAGAAAGATTAAGGAAAGGCAAACCTACGTTTCTAGCATTTGTAGACTTAGAGAAAGCTTTTGACAATGTTGATTGGAATACTCTCTTTCAAATTCTGAAGGTGACAGGGGTAAAATGCAGGGAGCGAAAGGCTATTTACAATTTGTACAGAAACCAAATGGCAGTTATAAGAGTCGAGGGGTATGAAAGAGAAGCAGTGGTTGGGAAGGGAGTGAGACAGGGTTGTAGTCTATCCCCAATGTTATTCAATCTGTATATTGAGCAAGCAATAAAGGAAACAAAAGAAAAGTTTGGAGTAGGTATTAAAATCCACGGGGAAGAAATAAAAACTTTGAGGTTCGCCGATGACATTGTAATTCTGTCAGAGACAGTAAAGGACATGGAAGAGCAGGCGAATGGAATGGACAGTGTCTTGAAAGGAGGATATAAGATGAACATCAACAAAAGCAAAACAAGGATAATGGAATGTAGTCTAATTAAGAAGAATGCTGAAGATTAGATGGGTAGATCACATAACATGAGGAGGTATTGAATAGAATTGGGGAGAAGAGGAGCTTGTGGCACAACTTGACTAGAAGAAGGGACCGGTTGGTAGGACATGTTCTGAGACATCGAGGGATCACCAATTTAGTATTGGAGGTCAGCGTGGAGGGTAAAAATCATACCGGGAGACCAACAGATGAATACACTAAGCAGATTCAGAAGGATGTAGGCTGCAGTAGGTACTGGGAGATGAAGAAGCTTGCACAGGATAGAGTAGCATGGAGAGCTGCATCAAACCAGTCTCAGGACTGAAGACAACAACAACAACAACAACAACAACAATAACAACAACTATTGCGCTAATAAGAAATGCACTGTTACCAACAACGTTAGGTTCGGCGCCATACGAGGTGCGACAGTAAACTAATGAGACTGATGTGAAAAAAAAGTTGCTTATCGTTTTAGTCAAGTTTAGTGTTGTCTCCTTCTGACTGTGTACACTTTTTCCAGCGCTTCTGCCATTGATGGTAACATTTCTAGAACTCGTCTTCTGTAATATGCTCCAAGACCCTCGTCACAGCTTTTTGGACATCTTGTATTGTTTGAAAATGGTGTCCCTTGACTGTCGTAGCCGAACGGTTCTAGGCGCTTCAGTCTGGAACCGCGCAGCTGTTGCGGTCGCAGATTCGAATCCTGCCTCGGGTATGGATGTGTGTGATGTCCGTAGGTTAGTTAGGTTTAATTAGTTCTATGTCTAGGGGACTGATGATCTCAGATGTCCCATAGTGCTCAGAGCCATTTAAACCATTAAACCGCCGTTTTGACTCTTGCAAATAGAAAAAAGGCGCACGGAGCGATGTCTGGTGAATAAGGTGGCTGTGGTAGTATCGAAATTTGTTTTGAGATTAAAAATTGCTGTACTAACAGAGCAGTATGTGATGGCGCATTATCGTATGCAGAATCCAATTATCAGCAATGTTGGCACAGACACGAAGAACTCTTTTACGAAGTCTGTCTAAAATTTGTTTGTAGTAATATTGGTTACCTGTTTGTCCAGGAGGCACCCACTCTCTATAAACAATTCCCTTGGAATCAAAGAAACACATAAGCATGCATTTCACTTTTGACTTTGACATGAGAGCTGTTTTTGGTCTGGGTGATCCCTTTGAGCACCATCGCGAACTTCGGCGTTTTGTCTCTGGACCGTACTGAAAAAACCAACTTTCATCACCAGTGATAACATGGCTCAATTCTGGATTGATTTCCGTTTGCTCTAACAGATCGGCTGCCACATTTTCCCGTGTCTCTCGCTGTTGTGGTGTGAGATTTTTGGGGACCATTTTGGCACAAATCTTTCTCATACCAAGGTCTTCAGTTATTGTTAGATGAACCGTTTCTCGATTGATGTTCAGTTCTTCTGCCATCATTTTCACGGATAATCTTCCATCAGATCGTACGAGTTCATGCACCCTGGCCAAGTTGACTTCCGTCTGTGAGGTTGATGGTCGTCCACTGCTGTCTTCATCTTCAACATTCGTTCTGCCTTCACTAACCATTTTCTGCCAAGGAAAAACTTGAGCTCTTGACATAACCTCCTCTCGAAAAGCCTTCTGAAGCTTACCGTAAGTTGTCGTCGCGTTTTCACGCAATTTAAAGCAAAAAGAAATGGCATAAGGTTGCGTAGTATTATGCGGTTCCATTTCCGTGACGAGAGACACAAACACGTGTTAACTTATAACAGCACAACTCACGATTGAGCACTTGTATCGATGTGCAACTAGGACTAGAAGCAGCTTATAGACCAAGGACAAAGATACTGTCCCTACGCAAGCCAGCAGGGTCGCCACATCTTGCAAAGAAAATAAGTCTCATTACTTTATTGGTGCACCTCACAGAAGCAGTTCCCCAACAAAAATTTGTTTCTTTTTTTGACTTTCACTTAATCCCCTGCAACACATTTAAGATGCCTTGCTAGGTTATTGAATATGTACAGGAGTTGGGCAAAAGTATGGAAACGTCGCGAGAAATGCTTGCTTGAACGTACGTACAACTGATAGCCAAGCCTATAGGTTGCACCGTTGTATCAGATCACTAGAGATCGGATTATATGCATTTGCATGTTGCATATGCATTTGCATATTTGGCCCCTTGTCACCGATTATTGCGTATTATAACTAAAAATTAATGACGATGCATATTTTCGCTCTATGTTCACAATATTTTAAAAAATTAGACGGGCGATCTCTAGCTCGATTTAGTTTTCATGTCTCACATATAGACCGCGACCTAGGACTGCCTGCAGTCGCTAACCGAGAGGCCACTGCCTATCGAAATCATTACAGATGAGGGACAGGAACAGGCAGACAGAGTCAATGATGATCATCCGCCTCCCCCCTTTCCCTGTTAATCCCATCCTTTGTCATACCATACACGTCGGAGCGTCCATTGTTTCAGTTTAGTTTTCTATTTACTTGTCCACTGCTGAACCAGTTTACGACGTGTAGTGCGCCAGGCCGCCCATAAAAGAAACGTCGTGTCGTGTATAGCTGACCATTCTGGAACGTTTACATATGACGGAATTGTTTTACATTGCAGAGTTTGCGAGAAAAACGTTTCGTCCAACAAAAAAAAAAGTTCAAATAGACCAGCATGTCAAGACAACCCCTCATATCGCAGGAATGCAGAAGAAAGGACTACGACAACAACTTCTGACAACAGCAAGTTGCAGTAGCAGGTCTTTGTCCAAAGGTAACCAAAAAAGTTGATTTAAGTGGATCTATGTGAAGCATTCACTGCAAGCAATATTCCTCTTCACAAACCTACGAACCCTATTCTCAAAGGCTTCCTACTCAAGTACTGCATAAATCAAAATGTACGATACGAATCAACATTGCGTAAAAATTACGTACCGACAATTTACGCAAATGTTCTGGAAGAAATACGCAGTGAACTCAAGGTCAGCATTATCTGGATTTCAGTTGGCGAAACTACAGACACTTGTGGCCATTATATTGCAAATTTAATTGTTGGTGCTGTAAAAGAAGAGCCTTCTTCTTCCTATTTAGCGGACTGCAAAGATCTTGAAAAAGTAAATCATTCTAAGATCACCAGATTTGTAAATGAGAGTATTAAAAAAATATTTGTAGAATCTTCTGCAGATGAATAGGTGTTTGTGTTTATTTCAGATGCTGCTCCCTATATGATCAAAGCAAGAAAAGCACTCAGAGTATTTTATCCTAATTTGATTCATGGGACGTGGTTTGCACAGGGAGTACATCGCTCTTGTTGAAGAAGTTCGTTCCACGTTTGTCATTGTAAATTAACCGATTTCATCCGCAAAGAAAGTGTTTCTAAACGCTCCTCCTCGTATCAAGAGCTAAAAAGAAAAACTACCAAATCTGCCTGAACCTCTCGAACCAGTGGTAACTCGTTGGAGTACGTGGGTCGAAGCTGTGTTGTTTTACAGTGAACATTTCGAGGTCATTGGAGGGGTAGTAAACGACTTCGATAGTGCAGAAGCTTTGGCAGTTTGCCAGTGCAAGGAAGCTTTTAATGATTCCTGTATTAAAAAAGACATTGCTGTGATAGCGCTCATTTTGCCCATATTCCATGAAAGTATTAAAAAGATTGAAACTCAAGGTTTGTGGTTGAATGAATCTATTCAATTGATGAATAAAATTATTCTAGCAAATTCCCCATTGCCGGAGATATTCCCAAGAAAACGTAAAGAAAAGCTCGAAAACATTTTAAACAATAACCCAGTTTTATTAATGGTACAGTTGAACTTTTACCAGAAACAATAAGTGCTAACATAGCACCAAAATTCAAATACTGCACAGTTACCACAGTTGATGTAGAACGGTCCTTTTCTGCTTATAAAAATGTTTTGAGTGATCGAAGACACAATTTTACTACCGAACGTTTGGTCGTTTTTGTTTGCAATAGTAGAAAAATATAAAATAAATTGTAAATGATGCTTTGGTCCAATAGTATTAATTAAAAGTTTATGCTGTTTAAAAAATTCATGATTGTATGTTGTTTTTCAAATAAAATATTACGGAGTTTTTGACCGTGCCCCTCTGCTTGCGATATATCTCAGAGTTAGTCCTGTACATATCGATTGTTTCGCTGCGACTCACTGGCATCGCGTCCACTTGTTAACGACAACAATTACAAAGAAGGAACGATTCTTGAAACACGGTATGCGTCCCCGTTTTGCGAATTTTTAGAAAATAATCCCAGAAAGGCCCCCTTCCTGACTTCTGCCAGAAAGTATTCACAAAATAATATCAGCGCTCTAAAACTTTTCGCGTGACCGGCGCTCTACTACGTAACTAATATGCACAGGTTTGACCTTGAGATGCAATGCACGCAGTAACTACCTGCTTTTTATTATTTGATCTTGCATATTTCGACACTCTTCATGCATTTTTACGCATTTTCATGCATATTTTAATGTTTATGATGCATGTATCCGGTCTCTACTGTCCGCACCCGGTAGCATAGGGGTCTGCGCGAGAGAATCTTAATCCTAAGGACCCAGGTTCGATTCTCGGCTGGGTCGGACTTTATCTCCGCTCAGGGACTGGGTGTTGTGTTGTCCTAATCATCATCATTCCATCCCCATCGACGCGCAAGTCGCCGGAGTGGCGTCAAATCGAAAGGCTTGCACCCGGCGAACGGTCTACCCTCACGAGAGGCCCTAGTCACACGACATTTTTTATTTTTATCCGGTCTCTACTGATTACGAATGGCACCTGTGCAACGTCGTCAATGCGTTGCAAGTATCAGTCGTGCTCAGAACAGTGTTCTGCGTAGTTGTGAGTACATCGTGTGGGAGCTTAGTGAATTCGAGCTTGGGCAGATTCTTGGTGCTCGTGTGGTGTGTGCTTCCGTAACCTAGGGAGCCGAAGAGTTTGGCGTTTCAAGAGACACCCTATCGAAGATTTATGCCGTATACTTGGAAAGAGGTAAACATCATTCTCTAAGTCACAACGCGGACGGAAGTGTGTATTGAGTTATCGTGACAGACAGTCATTGATGGGGATTGTGACGGAAAATAAGATGGTGACAGCTGTAAAGTCACTGCAGAACTGATTGTTGCACTCGCGAACCCTGTCAGTATCAGAGTACAACGAAGGGAGCTCCATGAGCAGCAAGTTGTAGAATGAACTGGAATTCCAAAACCATTCACCTGTGATGCAAATGCTCGTTAACAGGAAAACGTGGTGGCGAAGCCATAAACCCTGGACTATGGAGCAATGGAAGAAAGTGATTTGAACAGATGAGTCGTGCTTCACACTATTTCCAACCTCTGGTCGAGTTTACATCCCATGAGTGAAGCATTGCCGTGGATCGGTGACGATATGGCAGCCTTATTGTGGTATAATATGGCCGCCATGACTAGTCTGCAAGGTCGCTTTACTGCCAAGGGTAATGTGACAATTGTAGCTGATCAGATTCTTTCCGTGCTACAACGTCTGTTCCTTGGTGGTTATATTGCGTCCAAAGACGATAGGGATCTCGTCTTTCAGGACAGGTTTTGTGAGCACGAGAATGAAATGTGACATCTGACCTGGCCACTAGAGTCACGAGACCTCAACATTAGTTTGTGGTCTGCTTAGGAGAGAAGGGTGCGTCATCGCTACCCATCTCCATCATCGTTAACTAAACTTGCCACTATTTCGCAGGAGGTATGGCGTACGTTTCCCTTGAAAACCATAGAGGACCTGTGTTTATTCGTTCCGAGACGACTGGGAGCTGTTTTGAATGCGAACTGAATGTCCTACACCGTGCTGGGCGTGGTAACGTTTTCTGTTTTTGGTGTCCCGTATTTTCGCCCATACTCAGTATGTATTCATGCAAAGAGTCCCTCGCTGTTCTAATGTAGAGCTCGTGAAGTCTTTGTAGAAGTTACTGTCAATAAATAGCACAAAATCGTAATACGAGTCGATGCCCATAGAAGCACCAATTAACACATTGTTCCATCTTGATCGCTTTTTATTTTTACTGACTACACAACTTCAATGCACTGCGGCCTCAGGCATCACCATTTCAACAATATTTTTTTCTATATGAAAAATGTATGTTTTTCTTAAAAGTGCTCCGCTTATTTCTTTCTTATCTGGCAGATTTCTGGTGATG
The DNA here is from genome assembly GCF_021461395.2 of Schistocerca americana. Classification (NCBI taxonomy): domain Eukaryota; kingdom Metazoa; phylum Arthropoda; class Insecta; order Orthoptera; family Acrididae; genus Schistocerca; species Schistocerca americana. The sequence goes on from NC_060120.1 coordinate 569,119,904, forward strand.
GCTTAAGCTGATATGCGATAACGGTGTGTAATCGAACAAGATGGAACATGACACTGATTATTGTTGGTTTTGTAAGGGGAATGCGTGACCTAGAACGCTCGGAACAGCACGAAAATATGATAAATATAAATCGCTCATCTCAGAAACATTAATATATCCATTCCCATCCATACTGTGCGTCTTACAACGACAGGCCTTTGAATGGTCCCCTGTTCAAGCTCTAAGAGAGAGAAACTTTGGTACTGCAAAGTAACAAAATGTCGTTGCAACAGGACACGTTTTCAAATGACGTCAAGTATTGCTGTATTTCTCTCCGGCTAAAATAATTACGCTATCTGAATAACAAACTTATTCTACCGTTCTGATTGTGTTGCACAGCTATTCACTGTTCAAAGAGCAAGTGTAGAATTTCAATAAAGTGGTCAAAGCAAAGTGGAACGGAACAATATACACATCTGACTACAGCCGCTTTTTCACATTCAGCGTCACTTTTGCATCCAAACTGTCCAATATCAAACGCCACATTAATTACGCGATGTGTCATACCATTCTTTTCGGATGGGCGATTTATATTCTAAGCACATTTTCGTACGGGTCTGAGCGTTCGAGGTCACCCTCTTGCCTTGTTAGTATTTTTATTCTTGCTGTGCACTTCCTTGTTTTATTTGTCAAAAGAGAAATATCGACAGTGACAGACGACACTAACGGACATCCGCTTCATAGTGGGCACCGCAGTCATAAATTTGTTGACTGAAGGCGTCATTTTTTCACTCAGTCTGTAGCACTGCACAGCTACTTCCCGCCTTTCGTGTACAGACCGTTTGTAAACTGTCGCGAACGATCGTACAAGGTGCAGTCAAATGAAAACGAGACAGATGGAAAAAATAAAGCAAACTATCTATTATTTCAAAAGTAATCGGCGTAACTGTTAATGCTCTTATCCCATTGTGTCAATGCCTTCGTGGAAAAATATTTGGGGTTGCCGACGTAACGATGATTGTATCCAGGAGTGCACCTCTTCTTCCGAAGGAAATCGACATCCACGAATGTCTTTCTTGAGGGCTCCACAAATATAGAAATCGTGTAGAAAGGGATCGGGCTGTGTGGAAGATGTTTAAAAAAGGCATCCCAACGAAACTTCTGCGGCATAATCAAAGCGAACAACAATGGTGACATGAGGACGGACCCAAGCAAGCGGGTAACGGAGGGCTTTAACAAAAGTTGTGCTTTTCGTTTAACGATAACATTAAATAATCATTACCTGCACTATGATTTTCAGGTGCTTTCAGGTATTTTAAAATACCATGTAGTGATACAGTCCACGGTAACCTTGGACCCTGATAACAAGTAAACAAATATTCCCAATATTATTATTAGAACTTAAATACTTGGTGACCAGTCTCTGAAAGGCTATTAAAATATATTTATTTATAAATGACCTTAATTTCTTTATTTCCACTGCAGAAGATCACGAAGGAAGATTGGATACTCAATCGAGAAGCAGATAATGAACCTCAGTAATAACGTTATTGAATGAGACGACGAACGTGTACTCAGAGAAACTGAAAACGACGAGAGTTTGAACAATGAAAGATAGAAAAAGGGGAACAAAAAGAATTTCAAACTGATTTGGTAAATGAATCCTGCATTCAGATGTAAATTGCCTATATGCATGCAGCTATTCAAAAAGACATACTTTCAGTTTTAGCTTATGTTAGTGAAGCATGGACGTAAAACATTCTAAAACTGAGAACACCAAAATGTCGTTAAAAAAAGGAGTTGTAAGTATCGATAAGGAGAAGGAGACGGGTAAATGGTAAGGCAGACAAGAAGGGTATCATTGCGCCAGAGAAACTGACGAAATTTCGTCCAAGAAAAATATTTTGTTGGGTTTCTTGTGATAAGAAACGACCTGGAGGGCGACATAATGAAAGATGGCAAGTAGCAGACGAGTATTACATGAAGGCAAGGCAGTGCGTGAGGGTAATAATAGGTGGCCTGGAACAGGTTTTCATCTTGTACTGGAATAAATGCCTGACGATGAACGAATATAGTGAACTTGGCGTTTAACCCACTCTAATGCTCCCTTACCACGGCCACATATGCTCTACCATCACACACCATTGTTAGTGTTCAGAGTAACGGCCGTCTACTGCACATACAACAGATGGACTAGACAAGAAGGATAATACTGATATGTTTCCATAACAATCTGGAGTGGTGCTTCCAGCGTCTGTTGATGGATGCGACTTGACGTGATCGAGAATACGCACAAAAATGAAGGTGATCCCGCTCATGAACAATTCAGTTAAGATCTGGAGAGTTTGCGAATATTAAAGCCTCAGTAGTGCTCCTCCAACAATCGAGGAGGGTGTATCATGTCGTTGATAGGTCATCTCCTTCTCAAGGAAAATAATCAACACGGAAGTATGCGCGTTATAGACAAGGGAGAACGCTTAACACGTCACTATCGAGAAATCATTAGCTCGTAGCCAAATCTGTGGGGATGCCTTCCACATAGATTAATAATATTCCTAGAAAATATCAAGAAAACACTTGTACAGCAATAAAGTTAATTGTTCGCCACTCCCCTCCACCTCCTTCGCCGTACCTATTATTTCTTCGTTAGTGGTTGCAAAGTGTTTGTTCTCACGTGTTTTTGCGTCGGACACACTGAGGTTCATCTGTCTTGTAAACGAGAAAAAATGATAATTTTGAGATAGGCCTACACTGCACTTTGCCAATCATCAGTAACCCAGTTTGGACACTGTCAAGCAAAATAAAATATGAGAATCTTCGAGTGGGTGAATTTACAAACAAAGGTCATGTCACCGAATAGCAGCTTTGGAATTACAGCTGCGTGGTTTATGTACTGCTTAAGGTCCACTCTGTCAGTGTTCTTGGCTCCCTTTGCTATTGTGTAGACAAATTTAAACTCGTAAACAGAAAGGCGAAGCATTTGATTGTCGTCCAGTTTTTGTGTTTACAATCACCCGACACGGTTCCGCCCACGTGCTGTTATATTTATGCATCACTTTCCTATACGCTGGCACCATCTAGTGGCACCTGGGAGTATCTAAGTTACGACATACCAAAGTTTGGGTTGCAGCCCATGAATGTGGACACACACACACAGACTCGAGCGGTTCGTCCGACTTTTAAAGGGATATTAATGCCGAATGGGAGAGACTTTTGATAGCTGACGGCCCTCTACGACAGCTGTTCTCCACGCAGACCACATGAAAACAATTGTCAAAATGACTAATCTCTAAAAACCTGACGCGTGTAGCAATTTGTGGAGTTATGCAATGGAATGATTACAGAGGCTGAATTGTAGGTGAAGCAGATAACAGACTTTTATTAAATGGTAGGCAGAGATGGGCAAATTATTTATTAAAAATGTTTAAATTCAAAATGCAAATATTTGGTTATTTGTTCTACGAGGCGTGATTTTTAAGTAAGTACAGTTTTGAAATTAAAAAAGAAGAAGTGCTAAGATAACTCGATAATTTTATTTTTACATGAAAGCCTGTACCTTAATCTACTTTTCTACGTAATTTCCATCAATATTGAGGCACTTGTTATAACGTTGTACCAGTTTTTGAATACCCTCCTCATAGAAGTCTGCCGCCTGACTTGTTAACCACTGCATCACCAGTGTTTTGACTTCGTCATCGTCTTGAAGACGCTGACCGCCGAGGTGTTTCTTCAAGTGCAGGAACAGATAGTAGTCACTGGGCGCAAGATCGGGGCTGTGCGGAGGATGATCTAGAGTTTCCCATCGAAAAGATGTGATAAGATCTTTGGTCTGATTCGCCACATGCGGACGGGCATTGTCTTGCAGCAAAACGATGCCCTTGCTCAACTTTCACGGACTGTTGCTTTGATTCTGGTGTGACGTAGGCCACCCATTTTTCATCGCCCGTAACAATTTGGCTTAAGAAATCATCACCGTCGTTGTGGTACCGCTCAAGGGAAGTCAATGCACTGTCTAAACGTTTGGTTTTGTGCACATCCGTCAACATTTTCGGTACCCAACGTGCGCACAATTTGCGGTAATTCAAGTGCTCAGTCACAATGCCACACAAAATACTACGAGAAACATTAGGAAAGTCATCTCGCAAGGAGGAAATCGTAAAGCGTCTGTTTTCTCTCACATTATTGTCCACTTCCTGCACCAGACTTTCGTTAACGACCGAAGGACGCCCACGCCGTTGTTCATCATAGACATCTGTGTGACCATCTTTAAATGTTCACACTCACTTACTTACCATTCCATTCTCCGTGAACTGCACAGATCTCACGATGAATATCGATCGGTTTTAGGACTTTAACACTAAGAAATCTTATAACAGCCCTTAATTCACAGTCAGCGGGACTCACGATCATCGAGGGTATCTTAAACACTCGGTACACAACGCAAACAAGGAAGAATCAGACTGTAATGGCGTCAGTGCGTAGATTAAGGTACAGGCTTTCATGTAAAAATAAAAGTATTGAGATATCTTAGCATGTCTTTTTTTAATTTCAAAACGGTATTTACTTACAAAACACGCCTCGTACTTCGGATGTAACTACAAAATGGTTTTAAATAAAAGTATTTAAATACAAAATGCAAATTGCGTAATTTCAAAGTACCTTTTTTCAAATAAAATACCTGTAGTTGGTAAACATTTTACACGCCATTTATTTCGCTGACTTTAACAACAATACCTATTCAAATCTTTCATCTTTCTTGTTCCACCTATGTGGCCTCATCATCATTCCACCAAAGGAAAATAGTTATTCAGTAGGAGCAGAACATGGTACACAAGTATTATATCTCAGGAAAAGTTTTTCTACAGTTGAATATCTGTTCAAGGATTCTAAACTACTGTCAATATCTTTTAAATATTGTAGTGTTTCTAGGTCTGTTGCAGTATGGGCACTATCACTGACTACAGCAGAATCAGGGTCCTCAACAAACATATAATAAGATTCAACCTTTCCCTTTTTTATCAGAATGTTGCAACTTCTTCCGGTCTTCTCCTTCTTCTTCTTTCATCTTCCGCACTTATGACGTAACTGTTCATTTAGGTATTCCCTTATACCTTTCGGCACCCATTCACTTTGAAAAAAGGATAAGATGCGGATGCTAATTGCTCCCTTTGCCTTTGGCTCCCCTAATTTATAGATTGCCTCAAAACGCCTATTAAGACCTTCTACCAGAACACCACAGTGCTTAGGATTATTCATTTGCAAGCTGCTTAGACTTCTTTGCATTCTCAGTTAATTCTGGCAAAAGACATCCATAGTAGGTATCTTTGTCCCCTTCTAAACTACTGACGCCGTCACTAGTAGGTTTTGAATAGCTTATATAGTCATTAAAACTGTATTTCAGTTTCTTTAAAATATGCTGATCCCAGCTCCATCAAAGTTTCATTTGCAGAATCTTTGACTGTGAGTGGATCTTGAATAGAATTGTAGTACAAATTCCATTATGCTGGACATGGATATGATGGGGATTTTCCAGTTGATTCTAAATAGGTTTCACAAGCTTTAGGAGACACTGAACACAGATTCCAAAATGCTTGATTTTTTGACATGGCTGCATGATAAAGTTTTATGTATGAATTACTTTGGGATCCGGCCTTATACATATTCTCTATGCTGTCAAATGAAGTGTGTGTGTGGCGCACCTTTCATGATTCGGCAGCTACAACTCTTCAGAACCGTCAGATGTCGCCGGAAATTCTCATAGGCTCAACACAGCATCATCGTCATCATCATCATCATCATCATCATCATCAACAACAACAACAACATTATCATGCACAGCTTAAATGTTTGGAATATGAGCTGAATCTCTTTCACTTGTTCCTGTATCCGAAACTTTTTCGTATATTTTAAAAGCTTTGACCCATTGTCAGTAATAGTTCTCACGATTTTTGTCAGCCTTACATCAAGTTCGGAACGAGTGTCCACAATCTGTACAGCTATTTTATTTTAACTGTGTGTTTACTTGAACCTCCTGCAAGCCAGAGGTAAACCATTTCGTTCAGATGTTTCACAATCAGTCGAATGGGGCGTTACACCCGCATAGCTTCTCTTAGTGATGATCGAGTACCAGCGGTACATACAATATTGACCTTCCTGAAAGCTCCATTTGCTTCCTCTACATATTCTATGTATTGTTCTGCAATTTTTTATTATATTTTCCGGCACATAATTTTTAGTGGGACGCTGTGCACCTTCAATTAAAGCCTTAAACGATTTATTCAAATCTTTGTCTGCACTGACATCGTTAGTACAACAGTAGTATCGAAATTATTGCTGGCCGATAAAAACTATCGATATTAATCTTACAGACGATATGAAAAAGAAGTTTTTCAACTAATGTGTAGATATAGACACTGTTTACAAAGGTATAGTCATCACTGTAACATTCAATGGACCCTCTTAGGTTTGCCTGTGAGTAATCTCATAATCATACAAAAATGCAATATTGACCTCACTCCCTCCTTCCTTCACTTCCTTTCGAGATCGCTAGGCGTTATCTGATGGTTTCGGTAGGTTTTACATTAAAGAAACTATAATAGTGAACATATGATGTGTACTCAATTTTTCCTACCTTTTCTAATAATTAGGGTCATGGTTATACCTGTTCATCGTGGGTCATGGTTATACCTGTTCATCGTGGAAATATTTTTGCTTAAACAAATTGCTCATTAAATGAATGAAAACTAAAAAGTATGACAAAAATTCATGAGAAGCATTCTTCATTTTACAAATATAAAATATGTATATTTATTGCAAATAAAATAGAAAATTCTTTTTGAAAAAAAATATTTCAAATACCCAATTACAAAAAAAGGTATTTTGCATCTTGGTTCAAATGGCTCTGAGCGCTATGGGACTCAACTGCTGTGGTCATCAGTCCCCTAGAACTTAGAACTACTTAAACCTAACTAACCTAAGGACATCACACACAGCCATGCCCGAGGCAGGATTCGAACCTGCGACCGTAGCAGCAGCGCGGCTCAGGACTGGAGCGCCTAGAACCGCACGGCCACAACGGCCGGCTTATTTTGCATCTTGTATTTGCATTTCAGATACCTGTATTTCACAGAATCCACATATCTAATGGTAGGGTACTGGGAAAATGAAGCCGGTCCACAAGGAGACAAAACGCTGCCCTATCCAGTCTTAGGATTTGTTCAAGCGTAGGGGCTCACACCAAATAGGATTACCAGGTACTATTGAACGTATACAAAGAAGGACAGAATGAATTGTCACAGGTTTGTTTGATTCATAGGACAGAGTCGCGGAAATACTGAAAAACTGAACTGGTATACTCTGAGAGGCATCAATTATCTCGAGAAAGCCTACTTACAAATTTTCAGGAACCAGTATTTAGTGAAGAATGAGGACCCGCGAATACTATCTTCGGGCCAGTGTTGAAATGTACGAAAGGGATTCCGCTAGGTACAGCGAGGTCCAACACAACGAACGTATCAACGGTCTTCGGCACAACACGCAACCGCTCTTTGTGCACGGTCACTGATTTGTGCTCAACATCCAGACCTATTTTGCAGTGACCAGAAGCGAAGTGAAACAAAGTAATATAAACCCGTAGCTTTACATAATACCCGTCCTCCCGAGGAAATTTCAAGTGCGCATTTAAACTTTGCGGCGATGGCGACGCCACCTTGATTTTCTCGACTCTTTTTATGTATTTAGTACAATGTTATGTAACAATTGTTGCATGACTAGAGAATGCACACAGTAGCAGCTGTTTTAGTGGTGACGTGTCGATGTGCTGGAACGCCTGCGTTTCGATTTTATGTAATCTCCTTCAGCGACGCTGTTGATTTACGAGGTGGATTTCTTACTCTGACACACATAGTTCTGTCAAGGTCATAAGCAGAACAAGTTTCCACGTTAATGAGTCTTTGTGGAAGAGCGGTGTGCGTTTATGAAACTGTTTAGTGTCGATCAGATAATAACTTCAATTTTACACCGTTCACATTTGCTGTCTTACTATCAGGCAAATGCTCAATCTGTGAGACTGATCATTTCTGTCTGTTGGGGCCCGATAGAGTTACCTTTCCGATAGTCAACAGCTGTTTTGCATTTCATTTTTAAAAAATATCCGCATTTTCATTTATTGTTCAACTCTTCACGAAACGATGTAAATATCGGTTTAGATCATATATATTATATGATCCTTGCAAAATGTATAAATTTCTGTCACTGTTGATGTTGGCGCACGTACCTGCCAAACGGTTATATTCCTAACAAAGTTGCATATTACGTGCTAGTTTGTAAAGGCAACTACACACCAGGCTTGGATCTGTCGTTGGGAGGAATGAATCGCTTAATACCGATGAGCTTCCTTTTGATGTCAATGTGAATGACATGACAGCAACGGAATGGTGAATTTATAAACATAAGATGTTAGTATACATTCTGTTTCCTGTGTGCTGCTGCAGAGAAGCGGCACTAGAGCTTCAGGAATGAATATGTATTCCATAAAATTGTCGTTGAACTGAAATATACCAGTATGACGTCCCCTGGTACATAATGAGGTTGGTTGGCTGGTTGATCTGGGGGAGGGAAGCAAACAGCGAGGTCATCGGTCCCATCTGATTAGCGAAGGATAGGGAAGGAAGTTGGTCGTGTCCTTTCAAAGGAACCGTCCCGGCATTTGCCTGAAGCGGTTTAGGGAAATCACGGAAAACCTAAATTAGGATGGCCGGACGCGGGTTTGAACCGTCGTCCTCCCGAATGCAAGTCCAGTGTTAATGAGGAACATAACGAGAATTCAGAACATGTAAGAACCAAAGCAATCATTACTTACGTTGAAATTATAAACATAGGGACATGAATCGTGAAAAAGGGAATACGAACGTCTAAAAATGAAACTGAGACAAAGTGCATGGTGGCAGAGCGGAAGTAGCTTGGGGAGAAGAAAAAGCTGTAAAAGCACGCATAACTATAGGAAATATAAATGCGTCGTACAGGAAAATTAAAGAAATCTTTGGAGAAAAGAGAACTAGCTACACACATCAAAAAAAGTTTTGCATCACCCCGGTTGCCAGAACTCCTGAAGATAGACGTTGACTGTGGATATTGTGTCACAGACACAGTCTCTTTGACTGTTCAGAGATGTCACTGAACCCGCCCAAAGATGTAAACAACCATACATGAACAGTACCCATTAGATGGAGGGGTCCGACAGCCTATCAGTTCCAGTCATTCCACCACGAAGGAGGTACACGGCTCGTGTTGTCTGTAGCTCAACCATGCTTAGACGGCCAATACCACGGTTCGATCGCGTCCGCAATGTTACTTTGTGCCAGGAAGGGCTCCCAACAGGGGAAGTGACCAGGCATCTCGGAGTGAACCAAAGCGATGTTATTCGTACATGCAGGAGATACAGAGAACTGTCGATGACCCTCGCTCAGGCCGCCCAAGGGCTACTACTGCAGTGGATGACCGCTACCTGCGAGTATGGATTATGGATCTGAGGAACCCTGACAGCAACGCCACCATGTTGAATAATGCTTTTTGTGCAGCCACAGGACGTCGTGTTACGACTCAAATCATGCGCAATAGGCTGCATGATTCGCAACTTCACTCCCGACGGCCTTGGCGAGGTCCACCTTTGCAACCACGATACCATGCAGTGCTGTAAGGATGGGCCCTGCTACACGCCGAATGGACCGCTCAGGATTGGCATTACGTTCTCTTCAGCGATGAGTGTCGCATATGCCTTCAACCAGACGATCGTCGGAGACGTATTTGGAGGCACCCGGTCAGGCTGAACGCCTTAGACACACTGTCCAGCGAGTGCAGACAGGTGGAGGTTCCCTGCTGTATTTGGGTGGCATTATATGGGGCCGACGTACGCCGCAGATGGTCAAGGAAGGCGCCGTAATGGCTGTACGATACATGAATGCCATCCCCCGACCGATAGTGCAACCGTATCGGCAGCATATCGGCGAGGCATTCGTCTTGATGGACGACAATTCGCGTCACCATCGTGAACATCTTGTGAATGACTTCCTCTAGGATAACGACACCGCTCGACTAGAGTGGCCAGCATGTTTTCCAGACATGAACCTTATCCAACATACCTGGGATAGATTGAAAAGGGCTGTTTATGGACGACGTGACCCCCCGACCGCTTTGAGGGATCTACGTCCAATCGCCGTTGTGGAGTGGGACAATCTGGACCAACAGTGCCTTGATGAACTTGTAGATAGGTTGGCATGACGAATACAGGCATGCACCAATGCAGGAGGACGTGCTACTTGACATTAGAGGTACCGGTGTGTACAACAATCTAGACCACCACCTCTGAAGGTCTCGCTGTATGGTTGTACAATTTGCAGTGTGGGGGTTTCTGGAGGAATAAAAAGGGCGGAAATGATGTTTATGTTGATATCTATTCCAGTTTTTTTGCAAAAACAGACATAATGTCTTATGGGATAACAGCAATCAGTGATTTTATAATGTTACTTTAAATCCGTCTTGATTGCAAATTTTTTTATTATTCGTGTGACCGGTTTCGGTTCATTCAGAACCATCTTCAGATCTGGTATTTAAGTTACAGGAGTAACCCGTCCAATTCAGCAACTTTCACATGCTACGTCACATATGTGTTACTCCTGTAACTTAAATATCAGATCTGAAGATGGTTCTGAATGAACCGAAACCGGTCATATGAATAATAAAAAAAATTTGCAATCAAGACGGATTTAAAGTAACATTATTCCAGTTTTCTATACAGGTTCCGAAACTCTCTGAACCGAGGTGACGCAAAAACTTTTTTTTATGTGTGTACATGAAAATGAAAACTCCAGATGGCAAGCCAGTACTAAGCCAAGAATGAAGGTGGAGGTTGAGACAACCCTCTCTGGGAGTGGAGGCGAAGAGATTCGGTGTGTACCACATGGAAGTGTGGAAGGGGGCAGTTTGGAGTCGAGTCATATAGAAGGCATAGACGGCAGTGGTGGAGTCTCAAGTGGGTACTCGGACCCTGACGAGGCCGTGTCAGGGGAATTACATCACTTAACCGAAGCTGACGAGCGCATGAAATGTGGCGAATAGGCTCAACCGCTGGTAACAAACCTTATGTGTGGTTTAAATGGCTCTGAACAAAAAAATGGTTCAAATGGCTCTGAGCAGTAAGCGACTTAACTTCTGAGGTCATCAGTCACCTAGAACTTAGAAATAATTATACCTAACTAACCTAAGGACATCACACACATCCATGACCGAGGCAGGATTCGAACCTGCGACCGTAGCGGTCGCTCGGTTCCAGACTATAGCGCCTAGAAACGCACGGCCACTCCGGCCGGCTACCTTATGTGTGTGTGTGTGTGTGTGTGTGTGTGTGTGTGTATGCGCGCGTTTCTTTATGGGTAACTGTTTCCCACCATCTTCCCTTTTTCTGTTCCGATCACCCACTGATTCTTTTTTCTTTTTCGTATACATAACTTGAAACTACACAGCTCTACCCCTGTGAAAGCAATAAAAGTGACAGGAAAGTTTCGAGAAAGAGAGACTCATTAGTTATGTTTTTTCCCCATGCTGCTGTCCTTAACCGTAGAAGTGTCTTGACACGTATGTATGTTGCGGTGTCAACGTTCATAGACCAGCTTCACGCTAGCAGTCCACCACCGCAAAGATGCTGCATGTCAATGTAGCGTCGTGGGCGGCGCCGACACGGACGAGGCTGAAGCACACCTCCCAAAGTCAGTCGCGAAGCGCCGCTGCTGCATAGCGGTTTTCGTATACGGTCGCATGGTACAAGAAAGGGGTTTCCAGTGGGTGGAGTCGTCGAATCCTCGCGACCGGGTGAGGCCTGGAAGGAGGAGGACATCGCAGTGGAAACGGCTGTTCTTCATGCTCTTGACGACGACCCTAGTGTTAGTACAAGACATGTAGCTGCAACACTGAATGCCGGCCGGAGTGGCCGTGCGGTTGTAGGCGCTACAGTCTGGAACCGCGTGACCGCTACGGTCGCAGGTTCGAATCCTGCCTCGGGCATGGTTGTGTGTGATGTCCTTAGGTTAGTTAGGTTTAAGTAGTTCTAAGTTCTAGGGGACTGATGACCACAGTAGTTAAGTCCCATAGTGCTCAGAGCCACTTTTTTTGCAACACTGAATGTTGACTACATGACTGTCTGGTGAGTGTTACACGAAGACCAGCTGTATCCCCACCATTTAAATGCAGGAGGATCTGCAACGAATTGGCGCATGGTGCAGGGAATGGCAACTCAATCCTAATGCAGACAAGTGTAATATGCTGCGAATACATAGAAAGAAAGATCCTTTATCATTTAGCTACAATACAGCAGTTCAGCAACTGGAAACAGTTAATTCCATAAATTATCTGGGAGTACGCATTAGGAGTGATTTAAAATGGAATGATCATATAAAGTTGATCGTCGGTAAAGCAGATGCCAGACTGAGATTCGTTGGAAGAATCCTAAGGAAATGCAATCCGAAAACAAAGGAAGTAGGTTACAGTACACTTGTTCGCCCACTGCTTGAATACTGATCACCGCTGTGGGAACCGTACCAGATAGGGTTGATAGAAGAGATAGAGAAGATCCAACGGAGAGCAGCGCGCTTCGTTACGGGATCATTTAGTAATCGCGAAAGCGTTACGGAAATGATAGATAAAAGTCCAGTGGAAGACCCTGCAAGAGAGACGCTCAGTAGCACAGTACGGGCTTTTGTTGAAGTTTCGAGAACACACCTTCACCGAGGAGTCAAGCGGTATATTGCTCCCTCCTACGTATATCTCCCGAGGAGACCATGAGGATAAAATCAGAGAGATTAGAGCCCACACAGAGGCATACCGACAATCTTTCTTTCCACTAACAATACGAGACTCGAATAGAAGGGAGAACCGATAGAGGTACTGAAAGTACCCTCCACCACACACCGTCAGGTGGCTTGCGGAGTATGGATGTAGATGTAGATTTACAGCGGGAGCAGGTACTATCAGCAGCTGATCATCCTGCACGGGTACTGCTCTGTGAATGGTTTATTCAACGAAGAGTGAACGCTAATTTTAGTGCAACGGTACTGTTCACAGATGAAGCGACACTTCAAAGAGATCAGACTGAACATATTCAACATCTCCTGTGAAAAAGAGCACTATGTGGTATGCTGGTGCATTCTGTTCGTCTGTGTTTTCCATGATTAATGAGATGGAGAAAATGAGTTGTAATATGGAAACAAAGCGTTTCCAGACCCCAGGTTCATATAACATAATTTCTTCTTCTACTTGAGAGGAAAGTGTCCTGCAGTTTGTGCCGTAATTTGTCTTACACCCTGTGTTTTCGTGACTGCTATGCGCCGATTCGTTTTCTTTATTCAAAGTATCACATCACAATCTTTTTATTTGTGAACTGATTTTTAAACTATCGCCATTCAATTTCTTTTTATTATTGTTGTACTCGATACATATTTTAAATTATGTTGTAAGATAGATAAATTCTTTGTAAGAGAAAGACGTAAAGTCAGTAAAACAAGTGGTGGTGGCGATAGTGTTGAATCGCCGACAGTGAAAAGAGCGACAGCCAAAGAAGTAGAGTGCCATACAGAGGCAACACACCGACCAGAGTGAAGCAAATCGAACAAGCCTCCGCCAGGTTTTCGGAAGTCAAAAGAAAGGGGCGTAGTACGTGATAGTGTGTAAGAAAATTACGAAATTGTGTCTCTTACCGTTTACTAACAATATTTCCTCTGTGTATGGCACACTAATACTTTATATACGCCGTCTCTTGAGAGTGTCAGCAGCTTTCATTTAAATCCTGTAATCCCAGATGGTCACAGGCCGAGCATGTACAAGTAAAAGATACGGTATGTAAAATTTAGTTTAGGATACATTTTCGTCTGTTTTAGTACACCCTTTTCTACACAAAAATTTCAAAGAATAACATTCATTTCAGAGACGAACGTTGTATAGCAAGATTACGTTAATTTCGATTGTCGTATCATTCATTTCACATTCAAAGAAAAAACTCTTTTGCACTGAGCACCGTGTCACCGCCCCACAAAGCGTGTATTGGAACCATGCAAGCAGTCGAATATGCAATGAAGTTATTGGTTGATCGTAAGTTTATTGAAATGACAGTCTTTCTCATGAAAAGATTACCCTGCTTACATATAGTTACATATAGAGCCAAATTTTGCAAAGTTACGTAGCAGACACCCCTTACATTTTTCGTAGTTTATTTTTTTTACCGAAACACTTGGAGACTTGCCCGTTATCTAATACACATTTTCTGAATTTATCTTACAGTTTTACTTTTTATGACGAGAAGTGCGTTAAATACGGAAAAGTGCAGTTAGATAAGGATGAACGTAAACGTTGGGCTTTCCTACAGGTCAGCCTCTCCACAACAAGGTGTGGGAGCGGAATGGGGGAGGGCATCCAATACCGCACTTTAGCCCCATGACTACCCTTCTACATTTAGAATTCTAAGATTCAGTTACAGATTAATTTACACTTTGCACGTTATACCTTATCCACATGATTATCGGTCATAATTTAAAATGTGTAACTACCCGTTGTAATTCCGAAATTTGTAAAATGACAAACCATATATAAAATCATACCAACGTTGCCAACTTTTCAGCGTTACTGGATCGCATAATTGCATCGAAATTAGCGTACATTTCGTCAAGGGGTCGTAACATAACTACATTATACAAAATCCGTTTTTGGATGTCCAGCCTGGAATTTTGGTTGCAGGTGGCCTATCTAACGGCGTTAAGGGGCAAAAAAAAGTTCATTTTCAATATTTCGCGTGATTATTGATCGAATTTAAAAAAAAAAATTAGCATGCTACTGTGATCTACTCATTAAGAGTATTAACACGATAAGATAGGATTAAAATTAGAAACTAAGTATTTGTCTTTAAGCTGATGGCACTCAAATATACGAACTTTGTTCATCCACTACTCGAAAATGGCAACACTTAGCAGTTTCCAACAAACTTTGCATACAGCTTCAAACCTTTACGAAATTCTTCCTTGCTGACAGCACCTACAAAATGGTGGAAGGAAAAAAGTTAACCGCTTACTACATTTTTGCTGTTCGTGGGGTCAAACTTCAGCACCTGCCATGACGTTTTAATCTTTCACTTCTTTACTACTAATGCTATTTCTAACACACTTTGCGGACAGTTCATACTTAAGTCATTGAATGTACCTGCAAAATTATATCACTGTACGGCACATACTTCAGGGGGGTATGACGTGGTAGACTCTTAGACGTATCAAAAGCTAATTTCTGCTTACATTGGCTTGCAGTAAAACGTCAACGTCAGGCGTGACGTTTAAATTTATCATTTCTTTTACTATTAATGCCATTCGCCACACATTTTGCATATACATAGTATCACTGAATGCATCTGCAACTTAATAACACTGTACAGCCAATAGATAAGGAGATATGATATCAGAAACAATGAGATGCGTAAAAAACGCACTTATGCTTAAAATGGAGCGCAAATTATTTATCCTATAATCATCCAGTATTTCGTAATGAAAGCACTTAGCGACTTCAAGCATAATTTCAGTCCTTTTCTAAACTTCTCTCACTTACATGCTTATCGTCTAGGATAACGGAATTAGAGTGCTATAATGATAGTTGCAGTGCATTGGGGAGAAATCGTGGCCGGCCCCGGCCGGGGTTTTATACTGGTACTACATAAAAATAGCAGCGTCCGTTTATTTCACGTTAACTTCTCCACATTTTAACGCTATTGAGTTTTAAGTTTTTCGTTAGGAAATAATTTATAAAAATTAAATATGTTTCGCAAAAAACATACTGTCGGTCCATGTAGCAAAGCAACATTTCCTTGTACCCTTCTACCATCTTTTCATGTAAGTCAATAATAACAACCACTATCGAAATACTTATATAAACCAGTGAATTTCGATAAAATGTACGTCAAAAATAATTAAAATAATTTTAAAAAATGTTCATTGAGAGACTGATGAATTTCTTTTGCCGCGACCAGCCTCTCCTCAAGGTATTTAGAATCAAAATGTTGACGCAAAGCATTCTACTGCTCTAAAATTCTCACTACAACAGCCTGCAAAAATAGCCATCTTGTCTGCGATGGATGCAACAGTTTATGAATTTTGATATCTAACGACTTTTCAAATCTAGCACTGCTTTAAAATGGTTATGAATGTCCCTAGCTAGGTCTTCACAACGTCTGGGAAGACATTTACAAGATTCACTGGCACATATGTGAAGCAAGTCGCATATACATTTGAGAATAATTAGTCCAGGATATTTTTCTTTTAACCTAGCAACAGAGTTTCTTGACTCCATCATAGAATTACAAACATCAGAAGCAAATCCTATAATATTGTTTCCAGAAACATTACACTCAGCAAATGAAAGCATTAGATTAGGATAAAGATTTGTACGTGTTGCACCTTCGTTAGCCTTATTACATTCACTCTGCTGAAAAATTCCACAAAGATTCCAAAATTTACTTTCAGTTTTATTTGTGTCTTTATCAAAACATCTAACCACGGCACACGTCGCTTCAACAGGGCCTACGTCTGACTGACTCAACAGTAAGAACACTGAATTTTGTTTTTCTCAGTTTTCTGCAAGTCCGTTCTTATGGCTCTCTCCTATCACGTTCTTTACGACCTGGGAACGTTTACGGTAGCGTCGGCTATTTTAGAATCAGGAAAGCAATTCTCAACTCCGCCACCCAGGTGGTCTACACCACAGAAAGGAAGATTGTGTTCTGCCACGAATCCTGCCAGTTTAATTTCAGCAATGTGAGCCTGATTATTTAAAGACACTTCAGTAGTAGCTGATTTCACAAGTCTACTAAAAATCGTCTGGCTTTTAGATGACACCACATTCACCTTTTTGAAATGATTTTCGCTTTTAGAATGTTTCTTAACACATCCTGATCCAGACACAAAAATTATGTTACAGATTCTGTATCTAGACCTTTCTGAGTTTGATTTATCAGCGCACAACCAACCTTTAAATTCAGGATTAGATCCCCAGCCTTTTCTATATTTTTGTTTTCGCCTCTTACGTTTAAACGCGGCCGTTGTACATTTATTGGGAGTACTAGGACCACTTTCACTGTCTTCTCTGTCGATGGACACAGTTTTGCACTGTTTAACACATTATAAATCGCTCACTGCCCTCATCTGAGCCAACAAGTTAATAGTAATCGTTTTCGATTATGAAAGAACACTGCGTAATATGCAAAGCAGTCAATATGGCGAATTCCCCAAGGGCTTCATCTCGGGGAATAACTTGAGCTGACTTATGCAACTGCAGCGTAATGAAACTGGGGAATCGTGCAGCTGGACAGACTGGCATGTAGGCTGCTCAAATCGTATTTGTAAAAAAAAATTGACAAAAGCTAAACAAATCATATAAATTAAAATAATAAAAAAAGCTGAAATCTTAACAATAATAAGCGTTTCATAAGACTGTACAATATACGTTCGATCTGAAGCGTGGATCGTATGTTAATGCAAAATCTTATATTAAAGTACATATATAATATGATCCAGATCGTACGATTGGCAACGCTAAACCATACCAAGATTGATTCACAGAGTAATTTGTACTTTGCGTAAAAAGGGCTCCTATTATAATTTGAAACAATAATTTAAAGCAAATAACTATATGACTACAGGGAATTAAAGACCTTTTTGCCTGTAATCCAAACTTCCTAATGCGAAATCATTTAGTTTTCAGAAAGCAACAAATACAGTTATTGGAGTAACGCCTATTGCAACTGTCAAAAACTGAATCATACAAAAAAGATGTAACTGACCATACCATTTTCAGTCAGAAAAAAATTACGATTTTATGATCCTGACGTTTTGGAAATGTTACAGTGTATGATGCAGGCCTTTGTTAGCTTCTCCATCGTCACACAATTGTCGGAATACATGCTTAGAAGAACTTGGATGAAACAAGCTTTATTAGACAAGTAAACAAATAGATCACTGTACACAAAACACAGCACAGTTACAGAACACGATATGTGACTATCAAATGACTGACACTAGAGTCGTCATTGCACTATACAGTTTCAGCTCTCTGATAAAATAATGTACAATAGTAAGTATCACTAGCTCATGAGCTCTTACGGCCTTGTGTTCCCCTGGTCTGAAACAACAAGTATTCCCGTCGATGATGAGTTCATGCAGGGTGTAACTAAATTCTCTTTACAGACGTTGAGGGTAGGTTCCTTACACCAAAACAAAAAACAAGTCTAGTAAACATGGGCTCTAAAATGCATACCTTAAGAGCTACGAGGAATTGTTCATTTTTGATACTGCGAAAAACATCTCTTCTACAAGAAGCTCTTTACTTTCCGTATTTTGGAAGGAGGCAGTAAGGACCAAAGCAAAAAATATCAAGTAAACATGTGCTCTAACATTAATGTCTTACGAGCTATGAGCACGTGTTCAATAGAAGAGATGTGTTTCACAGTAGCGAAGATGAGCAAGTGCTCATAGCCCTTACGTTATGCATTTTAGAACCCGTATTTACTAAACATTTTGTTTTTGTTTCGATGCAAGGAATCTGTCGTCAACATCTATAAAGAGAATTTAGGTCCGCCCAATACAGGACCCCACATACGGCGGTATATTGCTGACAGTGTGCCAACAGTCTCTGCAGAAATGCCGCCCGTAATCGGGCGCCGCTCTCATCGATCCCGTCACGCAGGAATTATTTGCCAAGCAATTGAAACAGATATTTGGAACGCCACTTTGCCGGAGAATTCTGTTATGGAAAATGAACTATGCAACTAACATTGGCAACTGATCTGCGTATGCCGCCTAATACTCGTATTTAAGGGAAAAAAGGCAAGCACTGAAAATTATTAAATTTGTTTTGGATTTTGGAACGCTTTTCTTGGGAAGTGTAATCTATCTATTAAAGAAGTGTCCAACCTAAATTATCTGACGCTTCCATAAAAACTTAGTGACAGTTTCTACAATTTTGTGACTTTCTTTGATCATTTCGTTATTTGCTTACAGAATATTTTCCGCACTTCAGTGATCCTTTTTTCTTGACAGATTATTTTTTAAAATATGTTCATGGCAGTTTTTACCTTTTTGTTGGAAAACATTATTTCTTCTTGAAAATGCATGCGGTGGAAACACTATACTGCTATTCGAGAAGTGGCTGGTTAAAAGCCCTGTCTAACCATCCAAATTTCGTTTTTCTGTGGTTTTCCTAATTTGCTTATGGAATATGTCTGAATAGTTCCTTTGAATGGGCGCGCCCGACTTCGTCCCCCAGTTCGAGCTTGTGTTTCGTATCTAATGACATCGTCATGGACGGGACATTAGACCATAATCGTTCTTTCTTCTTTGATAATACATATATTTTTCTTCTCTGATGGTTTTGCTTACAATATTACAACTAAATCTTTAATGTGATTTATCCCTGTAACCATCGATTTACCTTGATGTTTACGCTGCGTGACATTCTCATTCTACTTCACCTGATAAAAAAAGTAAAGAGCCCAAAAGTGGTGAGGGAAATGAAATAAAACTTTACAAGTTGAAAGGGTATGCGATGTTATTTCAGTGATGACAAATTCGAGTGAAATTAACAAAGAACTTGGCAATATGAGCCCACTTACCAGTGTGTCATTGTCCCACTGCACCCCCCCCCCCCCCCCAGCCCCTCCCGGCCTGGATGCATGCACTGATCCAGTTCAGTTGGGAAGGGTGTCATAAGGCCATTGTATCCTCTCCTGATGCAAGCTGACCCACAGATGTTGTAGCTGCTCCTTGACATCCCTGATACTGGTATTGACACCGAGTTGACTTCCGGGCTGGTCCCACACACGTTCGACGGAGGACAGAACTGGGAATCCTGCTGGTCACTGGAGTGCCTCGACATCACGTACACAGTTCGTAGAGACACATTCTCTGTCTAGAAGAGCATTGTCCTTTTGAAAAAAGACACTGCGATATTGTCGTATGAGAGATAACACATCAGAACGCAGAAAGTCCGTGCCGTACCGTTGTGGAGTCAAGAGTTGTCTCAAGCCTATAGCAATATTTGTTTATGGTTCATTTAAATTTTTATAATTATTTTGCTTTGAAATTTTCGCATATTGATATAATATTTTCTGTATATGTAAAGTGATCTGTGTTATACTAGAGATTGAAGTTCTTTGCATTGTGTGTGAGTAATGTATGTAAAATACTATTTAAATCGTTTATTCCGTTAAATAATTTTCTGATGACCTCTCGTATTTAAAAATATTTCTGTGTATAAATTGTTCAAGTGGTTCAAATGGCTCTAAGCACTATGGGACTTAACATCTGGGGTCATCAGTCTCCTAGACTTAGAACTACTTAAACCTAACTAACCTAAGGACATCACACACATCCATGCCCGAGGCAGGATTCGAACCTGCGACCGTAGAAGGAGCGCGGTTCCCGACTGAAGCGCCTAGAACCACTCGACCACATCGACCGACTATAAATTGTTCACATTGATGTAAATTTGACAATTTAAGAAATGGTCACGCTTAGCAACAATATAAGAAATACGTGTTGTGTAAAAGCCAGTGTGATTTTGTTTAAAACGAAAGTGGCTCTGGGGAGTGGAAAAGGTGGCAAGGGCGAATTGGCGCGCTACCTAGAGCAAGTTGGGAAGTAAGTCACACAGTCTGTAGGCAGCAGTGACTGAGGCAACACCTTTGTGGAGCAGGAGAAGCTTTGCCTGAAAATTCGCACAAAATGCCTCGGATGGAGACTGCAAACAGCTTACGGCAAAGCTGCGAGTTGTTGGGTTACTGTACGTAGATTTGACCAACGCCAAGAAGAGAAATTGAGCCCGTACGGCAAGAGACTTGCAGGCCATACTGTGGATAGTGTAACAGCCATAATTCTTCGTTACACCCAAGCGTACAGCCATCAGATAAGACTTTTTTATAGTAAATTTACTTTTGTACATTAATTTAAACTGTGTTTTAGTAAACATACTTGAACTTTAAAGAAAGTGGTTCCCCTGTTATTTCATCATAATCATACACCTATATAGGGTTCCTTCCTGGTGTTTGATGAATCCGAGTATCCTATTTTACAAACTTATGAAGTGCCAAGTTAATATAAAGAGGCACCATTTAAATTGTTTTTGTGTTTTCTTAACAACTGCAAAATGTTATAGTAAAAGTTTGCTTAAGTAAAATTCAGTCGGAGTGTAGCCAAGTTACTACAATCTGGTAAATGACTATGTAGAGTCAATTCAAAGAATAATACCTTTTGAAAGTAAATTCCAGGGTGAAAGAGGTTTTCTTGAAGTGAAATGATCAGTGTAAAAAGTGTGTACTTTAGTATTTAAATATTTTAGTATTTAAGTATTTTATTATAGAAAATGCTTTTCTATAGATCCCCCCTGGCCAATTTTTTTTACCTTCCTTGACGTTACCTACTGGGATTTTTTGCTTTTAAAAACGTAATGTATAAGGGTATAGCAGTCAAAAAGAAATTCCAGCGTCTGCACCAATATTTTTTACATGGAGTAATACTTAATTTGAAGGACCAAATTAAACAGTAGGAAGAAAGTACGCAAAATTCATACGTCTGCTTTTCCAAATACTTCACTGTTTCATCGCCTCGATAGGCTGACGAACTTTCATCTACATCTACATCTACATCTATACTCCGCGAGCCACCTTACGGTGTGTGGCGGAGGGTACTTATTGTACCACTATCTGATCCCCCCTTCCCTGTTCCATTCACGAATTGTGCGTGGGAAGAACGACTGCTTGTAAGTCTCCGTATTTGCTCTAATTTCTCGGATCTTTTCGTTGTGATCATTACGCGAGATATATGTGGGCGGTAGTAATATGTTGCCCATCTCTTCCCGGAATGTGCTCTCTCGTAATTTCGATAATAAACCTCTCCGTATTGCGTAACGCCTTTCTTGAAGTGTCCGCCACTGGAGCTTATTCAGCATCTCCGTAACGCTCTCGCGCTGACTAAATGTCCCCATGACGAATCGCGCTGCTTTTCGCTGGATCATGTCTATCTCTTCTATTAATCCAACCTGGTAAGGGTCCCATACTGATGAGCAATACTCAAGAATCGGACGAACAAGCGTTTTGTAAGCTACTTCTTTCGTCGATGAGTCACATTTTCTTAGAATTCTTCCTATGAATCTCAACCTGGCGCCTGCTTTTCCCACTATTTGTTTTATGTGATCATTCCACTTCAGATCGCTCCGGATAGTAACTCCTAAGTATTTTACGGTCGTTACCGCTTCCAATGATTTACCACCTATGGCATAATCGTACTGGAATGGATTTCAGCCCCTATGTATGCGCATTATATTACATTTATCTACGTTTAGGGAAAGCTGCCAGCTGTCGCACCATGCATTAATCCTCTGCAGGTCCTCCTGGAGTACGTACGAGTCTTCTGATGTTGCTACTTTCTTGTAGACAACCGTGTCATCTGCAAATAGCCTCACGGAGCTACCGATGTTGTCAACTAAGTCATTTATGTATATTGTAAACAATAAAGGTCCTATCACGCTTCCCTGCGGTACTCCCGAAATTACCTCTACATCTGCAGATTTTGAACCGTTAAGAATGACATGTTGTGTTCTTTCTTCTAGGAAATCCTGAATCCAATCACAAACCTGGTCCGATATTCCGTAAGCTCGTATTTTTTTCACTAAACGTAAGTGCGGAACCGTATCAAATGCCTTCCTGAAGTCCAGGAATACGGCATCAATCTGCTCGCCAGTGTCTACGGCACTGTGAATTTCTTGGGCAAATAGGGCGAGCTGAGTTTCACATGATCTCTGTTTGCGGAATCCATGTTGGTTATGATGAAGGAGATTTGTATTATCTAAGAACGTCATAATACGAGAACACAAAACATGTTCCATTATTCTACAACAGATTGACGTAAGCGAAATAGGCCTATAATTATTCGCATCTGATTTATGACCCTTCTTGAAAATGGGAACGACCTGCGCTTTCTTCCAGTCGCTAGGTACTTTACGTTCTTCCAGCGATCTACGATAAATTACTTTAGTAAATGTTTTAAGCCACTAAATCAAGTTGGAGCCACGTTGTCCTAGCTTCAGTATAATATTATTCCTACTGCGTTTCTATTTAACCGCTGGGTAAAACCTTAGGAAAAGAATTGAATAGTCTGATTTTCTTATCCGTTAGACACAACACACGGTCAAATCCTGTTGAAAGGGTAACTCTATTGATTAGCTTTTCCTATTAACAGGGCCATCGTCCCATAGTGTACTTTATTTGCAAAGTAAACTGAAATTTACTAAGAGGGTTATACTTGGCTTTTCCCGTAACACTACTATTTGTTCTGTTGGAATATACACTGCCGGCCATTAAAATTGCTACACCACGAAGATGACGTGATACAGACGCGAAATTTAATCGACAGGAAGAAGATGCTGTGATATGCAAATGATTACCTTTTCAGAGCATTCACACTAGGTTGGCGCCGGTGGCGACACCTGCAGCGTGCTGACAGGAGGAAAGTTTCCAACCGATTTCTCATACACAAACAGCAGTTGACCGGCGTTGCCTGGTGAAACGTTGTTGTGATGCCTCGTGTAAGGAGGAGAAATGCATACCATCACGTTTCCGACTTTGATAAAGGTCGGATTGTAGCTTATCGCGATTGCGGTTTATCGTATCGCGACACTGCTGCCCGCGATGGTCGAGATCCAATGACTGTTAGCAGAATATGGAATCGGTGGCTTCAGGAGGGTAATACGGAACGCCGTGCTGGATCCCAACGGCCTCGTATCACTAGCAGTCGAGATGACAGGCGTCTTATCCGCATGTCTGTAACGGATCGTGCAGCCACGTCTCGATCCCTGAGTCAACAGATGGGGACGTTTGCAAGAAAACAACCATCTGCACCAACAGTTCGACAACGTTTGCAGCAGCATGGACTATCAGCTCGGAGACCATGGCTGCGGTTACCCTCGACGCTACATCACAGACCTGCCTGCCTGCGATGGTGTACTCAATGACGAACTTGGGTACACGAATGGCAAAACGTCATTTTTTTCGGATGAATCCAGGTTCATGATGGTCGCACCCGTGTTTGGTGACATCACGGTGAACACACACTGGAAGCGTGTATTTGTCATCGCCATACTGGCGAATCACCCGTCGTGATGGTATGGGGTGCCATTGGTTACACGTCTCGGTCACCTCATGTTCGCATTGACGGCACTTTGAACAGTGGACGTTACATTTCAGATGTGTTACGACCCGTGGTTGTACCCTTCATTCGATCCCTGCGAAACCCTACATTTCAGCAGGACAATGCGCGACCGCATGCTGCAGGTCCTGTAAGGGCCTTTCTGGATACAGGAAATGTTCGACGGCTGCCCTGGCCAGCATATTCTCCAGATCTCTCACCAATTGAAAACGTCTGGTCAATGGTGGCCGAGCAACTGGCTCGTTACAATACGCCAGTCACTACTCTTGATGAATTGTGGTATCGTGTTGAAGCTGCATGGGCATCACGCCATCCAAGCTGTGTTTGACTCAATGCCCAGGCGTATCAAGGCTCTTATAACGGCCAGAGGTGGTTGTTCTAGGTACTGATTCCTCAGGATCTATGCACCCAAATTGCGTGAAAATGTAATCACATGTAAGTTCTAGTATAATACACTTGTCCGATGAATACCCGTTTATCATCTGCATTTCTTCTTGGTGTAGCAATTGTAATGGCCAGTAGTGTAGTATACGTGACAACAAGGGACAGGTTTTTTTGTTGTTTAGGTAAAAGTATACTAAATTACAATAGTAGTGGTAGGGTTATAAGTCGTGACCTGAAATCATACCGAATGGCTCCCCACACCATGACGCCATGAGTAACACCACTGGACCTCTCCAAAACATTTATAGAGTGGGACCTATCAGATGTCAGCAAGGACACAGCATGAAAACATTTTATTCGCGTCTCATGTATTTTATTTGTAACTATGGAGCGCCTTTCGCACAGCTATTCTCTTATTGTACGACGAGAGACGATATTAAGGATTATCGTCTCCCTAAGTTGTGTCCCACTAATGCTATCAATCGAAGAAGTGGACTGACTCTGTCAAATTTTTTCTGCACAAATGATCTGAAGATGGAGATTAATTTCACTGAAGGTAGTATTCATTGAGTATTTTTGAGCGATCTAGGAGAATAAACTGCTGCAATAAGAATGACAACCGTCTTTATATTCGGATATCGCGTCCAACACAGCTGACAATATCAGGAAATCGTCATAAATTAAATTGTAACTTGTTTATTTTTTTCACACCATTGTGTGCTCCACTCACGACGTATGCTCCGCTGTAATCCTGCCCCCAACATTTGCTCACATCTCGACCTTTTCGTTCTCTGCATTCAGTTCACTGACTTTTGATTCCTAATGCAGACTGATCTTTGATATAGATAAAGGACATAAGAGATTTTTATATGTTTATCTTTTTATTTTTAAAATTTTCTTTTTCTTTATTTTGGGTGCCTGGGTGCCTTTCGTCATCGAGGGTCCCAGTTGTCCCAGCCTAGTTACGCCACTGTTATTGACTTCAGATAGCGGAGTACCAACTAGGCTATCACGTGTGGCTGCTATGTATGATAGTAACCAGTTATTTTCTACCAAGCGGATGCTGATCTGTCAGAGAACGAAGGCAGTTTCAGGTTCCTGGAGGCGTTGCTAAAAGTTGCGACCTTATGCTCATAAAAAGTTTCAGTACCATGAGATGTGTACATCTCTACGATAAAGTTAGAGCCCATTAAGGCTCGCAGTTTTTGCGAAAGATGTGCACTATATTTAAATTTATTACATTTAATGATATGGCAAATAGCACAGAGTCTTTGGAACTTGCACTTTAAGGACTGTTTTGTTTCTCCCGAGGTGACTGCAGATACTGCTATTGCACTCTGTTAATGCGAATATCAAAGTTGTTTGTTACATCTGCAACGCTAGAATGTTTATATGGCTTTCTGCTAGGCAGGAGGTAATGGAAATGGAAATTCCGTGTGGCTAGGGCCTCCCGTCGGGTAGACCTTTCGTCTGGTGCAAGTCTTTCGAGTTGACGCCACTTCGGCAACTTGCGTGTCGATGAGGATGAAATGATGATGATAAGGACAACGTAACACCGAGTCCCTGAGCGGATAAAATCTCTGACCCAGCCGGGAATCGAACCCGGGCCGTTAGGATTGACAGTTCATCGCGCTGACCACTTTTTTTTTTTTTTGCAAAAACAAAAAAAAAAAAAAAAATCATTGTAAAACAAATCACAAATGTAAAGGAACAGGGATACAGGGATGTTATTTTTATGTATGTATTTATTTATTTTTCGTAAAGGTCACTCTGTTAAAGGGAACATGTAGATCATTTCATGGTATAGTATGTGCATTATATATGGAGCGGTGAGAGAAACGTGAGGTTCATTATCAGCTGTCAAATGTGCACACCGACTGCACCTGGCACCTCCCAACTGCGTGGGGGGTCGAGGAAGACTGCCTGAAGATAACTGGCAAAGGTTTTCCGATAGTGAGACCATCTATGAACCTCATTGTGGGCTTGCTGCAAGAAATACCAAAAGTCGAGTCGCGACTTGGCAGCATCCCCATAGAGGTACGCGATCGTCCAACCTTTGACCTAGATGATCGAGTGTGATTTAGTCGCCGGAAAGTAGTCACTCTCCGGATGTAAGAAGGAAGCAGGTGTAATATGTTGCGGGGTCACACGGAGGTAGCAAGCCACCATCTGTCTTCCTAGGAGCCATACCTCCTCCACCGCGATACAAGTTAAGCGGTGATGGTCGTCATCCACTTGGCGACATTTCGGGCATAGTGGAGTGTCCACTAGTCCAATTGCATGGAGTCGTTGGTTGGTGTTGAACTTTCCACAGGTGACAGAGAACCACAGTGCCCGAACAAAGGTAGGAAGGAATTTTTGGTGCACATGTCTCCAAATCTTCGGCCAATGCAACTTGGGGTGTTTGAGTTCAATGACATTACGACTTATCCGTCGTAGCAGCCGAACATAAAAATCCTTCGCGCATGGTAGTCTCGTGCGCGGAAGCTCGTCTCTGATATAACTAAGTTCCACGATAAATGTTGATACATGCGCAAAATGTGACGTAATGTTGCCCACCGCCACCGGAGGTGTGAGGGACGCTGGAACTAGGAGATCCAGTAGGCGGGATGTAAGGGAATCACGCCCGTTATGCCATTGCTTGTACATCGTAGCTAGAAGGAGCGCCGTCGCTCGGCAGTGAACATTTGTAAGTCCGAGTCCCCCCTTGTCTGCAGGGAGCGTGAGCGTTGCGTATCGCACCTTGAGGGGCGATCCAATCATCACAAAATAGCCTAGTGCTGATTGAAGTCTACGTCCGAGCGTGAGTGGTAGGGGCAGGATCTGCGAAATATGCACCATTCGAGAAACCACATATGTGTTCAGATATTCGACTCGCTGCAAAGGATCAAGGCGCCGTAGGAGATGTTGTCGGACCATGGTACGTGTTGTCTGTAAAATACGTCGGTAGTTAACTGCCGCAGTATGTTTCACAGAGGAGGTAAAGTCTATGCCGAGATAGCGGAATCGTTGCACATAAGGAAACGGGCTGATTTCTTCCGGCGTAAGGCCCATTCCAACCGGCATTGCTGCCGATTTGTTCATGTTCACTGCACTACCCGCCGTCACACTGTGGTCCAACAACAGTTCAAGGACCGTCTTCACCTCTTCCTCAGAACGAACGAGCAGCAGGAGGTCGTCCGCATAGGCACGGCATTTGAAGGTGTAGCCCCGCAGTTCCATCCCAGAAAGAGAATTTGTTAGCCTCCCAATTAATGGTTCCAACGCTATCGCAAACAGCAGCATCGAAAGAGGGCAGCCCTGGCGAATGGATCGTCGAATTTGAATGGGCCCTGCTATACGCCCATTAACCTGTACCAAGGATTGTGCGCCCCCATAAATCCTTCTAATGAGACCAGTAAAACGGTCTGGAAATCCCATTTGTTCCAGTACAGCGTACAGATAGTTGTGGCGCACCTTATCAAAAGCACTGTCAAAATCAACCGCCACCATCGCCGCTTTAAGCCGGCACTCCTCCGCTAGCGCTATCACATCACGGCATTCGGCAGTAGCTGTTTGCACATTCACCGATCCACCCGGTGTCGTCTGTTCTGGAGAGAGAACGCTACGAATTAACATACGACATCGGGACGCTAGCAACCGTGCAAAGATCTTATAGTCGGCATTAAGCAGGGTGATGGGGCGATAATGTGTGACCGTAATTCCTGGCTTCGGTTTATGTACTGGCACCAAGAGGCCTTCCATAAAAGCCGGTGGAATAGGCGCATCGGAATTTAACATCTCGTTGTACATTTACGTCCATCGCGGTGCCATTTCGTTGCGAAATTCTCGATAAAATTCAGCAGGAAGTCCATCAATGCCTGGGGACCGATTCAACGCACCCTTTGCGATCGCATCATGTACTTCCTCACAGCTAATGGCTTCCAGTAAGGTTCCCGCGGCTTCCACCGTCAGTGTACGGGAGACGTACTTGGCTATACGGTCGAGGTCATCGACAGGGGCTGCTTCGTCCCGATAGATGTGTTGGTAATGGTCGACGAATGCAGAGACAATGTCCGCTTGACGCGTCACTCTTCGGTCTTCGCGGGTAATTAATTCCTGTACCAAAACGCGTCGTCGGTGTTTTCGTTCATTCACGACGTGGTGCATGGAAGGAATCTCGTGCATTATCGTATCGTGACATCCGGCGCGCACCATGGTTCCCTGAAGATGTTTCCGAGCTAAAGCCACTAGTTTAGCTTTTATCCTTTTGCGTTCGATCCAGACGTCCTGTCCCGGTGGACCATCGTCCAGGTCGCGCAGTGCTGCAAAATAAAAGTCTGTCGTACGGCGGCGCCATTCTGCCATCTCCCTGCTATGTGAGATGAACGTACGGCGAAGCGCCGGTTTAGCACAAGTCAGCCACCAATCAAGCTTCGTCGCATACCTTCCAACCCTTCGCTCGCACATCGTCCATGTCTCAAGGATCCGGTGACGGCATTCAGGATCATGTAGATGTTGAATGTTTAATTTCCACGGGGCCTTACTGTTCCACACCTCTCTACGGGGAAGAAGCACCGTACAGATGTAAGCGCTGTGATCTGAAAATGCCAATGGCCAGCGTTCCGCGTCCTGAACATCATTGGCATGAGCCCGCGAGATATAAATGCGATCTAACCTGCTCGCCGAATGACTGGTCACATAGGTGTATCCCGGTGCATCTCCATGTCGTAATTCCCACGTGTCACTAAGTACAAGGTCGTTGACAACGATTCGCAACTCCTGGCTGATGTTTGCTTGCGGCCATTGGTCTTTCTGACTGAGAACACAGTTGAAATCTCCACCAATTATTACACATTCATAACGTCCATGGAAAAGTGGGGCAATGTCTTCTGCATAAAATCGTGCCCTTTCCCGCCGCCGATTGTTTCCCGACGGTGCATAAAGATTGATGATGCGTGTCCCAAACGTCGTGAAAGCCATTCCCCTGGCCGACGGAAGGTAACACACGTTTTCCACTGGGAAGCCATCTCGCACGTAAACTGCCACCCCACTCCCATTGTGATCTCCATGTGACGAATAGGATTGGTAGCCTGCGATGCATGGGAGTGCAGCTATGTGGACTTCCTGCAGCAAAGCAATATCCACATCAGATGCCCAAATCGTTTCCTTCAGTAGGTGTATTTTGGCCGGTGAACGCACGTCATTTATATTTAATGTCGCAATACGGTTCGCATGGCGTTGAATCCCACTCTGTCGACGCGCAAAAACATCTCCCTGCATCGGCACTGGGGGCTGAGTTAGAAGACGTTCTCTCGCCCCTCTCCCTTCACCTTCAGCAATTATTAGGCTGTCTTCGTGAGTGCCGGCTGCCTCTGTGTGACGTCCGGCGCCTCCTCAATATCGTCATACCACATCTTTGCAGGCAGTGATATATTCGTGTCCATTGCCACATCATCTGCGTCTGGAGGGCCAACTGGTTGTGCTTCCTCTTCAGCATCACCACGTCCCGGTACCGGCAATGTGACAGACCGCTGCGGGTCTGATCGAACAGTTTCCATTGCCTCATCCTGTTTCGTAGAGGTTGTTGTGTCGTCTTGGTCCACAGGCACATCGTCGTCGGGGCAAGGGGAGTCATCCCTAGGAGATGTCGTGCGACGACGCCGTTTCCTCCTTTTCGGGGAACGCTGTTTGCGTGATCTTCCTTCCGTGTCCTCAGATTGTAAGGAATCACGGCTGCCCGACAGAAAAGCATCCGTAGGAACAGGAAGTGTTTCGAGTCCCATCGTTGTACTCGGCGGGAGTTCGGTCGAAACTGATGCTGTCGTCTCAGAGTGCGTTCCAGACGGAACAGCATCCGTAGTGGCTGGAACTGCTTCGTTTACTATCAGTGTGCTTGGTGGGAGTTCGGTCTCATCTGATGTTGTCGCCGTAGAGTGTAAGCTCAATGGAGCAGCATCCTCTGTCATCCCGACGTCTGCTACAAGGTTTCGGAGAGTGCCATCGTGATCTTCCACCGGGGCTGTGTCCTTTCGGTCATCAGCGGACGCAGTGAGGGCCTTGGTATAGGTGATCGGTAGTACTGTCATCGCTGGCGATGGCTCCCGCACACCTGAAGGCAGTTGCGTAATCCGCCGTTGCATACAGTTCGACCTGAGGTGTCCCTCCTGGCCACAGCCAGAACATGTACGTGGTTGACCATCGTAAATCACCACCGCCCGACAACCACCAATTGTCAGATAGGACGGTACATGTTTCTGAAGATCAATAGTGATCTGTCGCACTCCGTTAAGAACAGGGTACGTGGCGAATTGTGTCCAGCGTTCTGCTGTGTGACCATGTACCGTGCCGTATGGCTTAAAAGCCTCGATAACTTCGTCAGCCGGGAGCTCAAATGGCAGCTCAAACACACGTATTGTCCGTACACCCAGACCAGCATGTTCTACAGTTACCGTGCCGACATTCCCGTCACTATGGCAAAATCGGAGACCTGCTTTTGTCGCCTGTAGAATTCTCTCACACGCCGCGTCATTTACCATCTTAACATACACCGTGGGACTAACGATGGACAGGTGAATTCCAACAATATCGTTTGGCGGTATCTTGACGTCCTCTCGAATGAATCGTTCCACTGCTAAAGCCTTTGGTCGTTCGTAGTCTTTGCAAAAATTGAACCGTAATGTAGTTTTCCTGTACTTGTTCGCCATGATCGTTGTTACTAGCTCGCGCGCAGACTAAGTCCACAAGTAAACAAACACTCGCACGCGCCGCACAGGCGGAAGTATCGGACCTCCGCTTCGCACGGCCGCTGGCGCCGAACTACCACTCAGCTACCAGGGGCGGACAGGCAAGAGGTGACAATACGGTAAAACGACGATAGGTTATGCAATCAAGAGGGTATTTATTTTTAGAGGGAAAGGATAAAGCCTCTTAAGGCTTGCTTTGTCTGTCACAAACAGGAATACTCATTTTTCCCCAGTTACTATAGTTGGAGGTTTACCTTTACTCATTTGCTATCGATGCATTTCCAACAACATTTTTTACTTTACTGAAGAATTATGAAATAAACATTCATAGACGAAATGGGACCATATAATACAATCCTTGGGTGCAATGGCTTAATAAAAGTGTCTGGCCAGCTTTAATGTTCGTGAGTGTTGCCCTGAGGGCGGCCACACATCCGTCGCGTCGTCCTATTTCTATTCTTATATTTCCTGGTAGTTTATCGAATTACACGTAGAATATACCTAGGGGAAAATAAACATCATCAACAAATCTTGCCTGCAGCGTACTAAACGAAATGTGTATTGTACATGTGCCTTAATGGTGTGCGTGCAACGACAACTTTATTTGATTTCTCTTTTAACTGCTGTTCAGTGTTCGAGTTATAAGTGCTGTACTTTTTGAAAATAATTTGGTGTTCCACGAAAATCATCAAAGGTCATTTAGTATCAATAAGAAAATTTTAGGAATGTACGAATTTTCTAGAATTTATTGTCGTCAACATCACGCTCCAGCTTAGAGTAGTAAACTTTTCTAAGTCCACGAGGAAACAAAGAAATTTTACAGATCCTTACGAAAACCTTCTAACACTTTTAGAGGCGACTGATTTGTCGCACATCCTTGCAGGTCTTGCCTCTACGAGCGCGTAAAACGGACTGAACCTGGCCAATATGACTACAGTCCTTTAACACCCATGAATTTGCTGTTGCACAACTCAAAATGTTGAAATGTGTGTGAATTTCTATAGGACCAAACTGCTGAGGTCATAGGTCCGTAGACTTACTCGCTACTTAAACCAACTTATGCTAAGAACAACATACACACCCATGCCCGAGGGAGGACTCGAACCTCTGGCAGGATGGGTCACACAATCCGTGACATGGCGCCTTAAACCGCGCGGCCATTCCGCGCAGCTGCACAACTCACAATATGCATTTGTTGTTCATATTACTATTAAAAACTACACATTTAAATATGGCGCACAACTCTTGCTTACAGGCTAATACCTCTGATACGTTGCAATCTGTCAGCTTCATTGCGACTCACATGTAAATCTTGCGTGTGGCCTCTGATCTGCGTGTAGTCTCAGTGTGCCTTGTATATGCATACCATTATGATTAATCAGTTATTACGAAGAATTGCACATCTATAGATTGATTGTAAGATATATTGTCCCATGCTAATTCTATTCTTATTGTGTTACAAATTACTTTTCACTCGCATGAGGCTTTTAATAATAGGAATCAATATTTCTACTGATGATTCAAACTGTACCTATTTTATGTGAATCTGCCATCGTCTTTCGATAGCGGTGGCCAATGTCTGTCAGTGGACTCTTTATTTGTTACCAATACTAGAGACATTTAGAAGTTATTAATTTTTAAATATAAAAGTTACATCTACATCGGCCAATTCAAGTTGTTCAGAGTTTCAATGACGCATTACCATGCATCAGACACATATGCGACCGTTGCTCCATACGCGGTTTCTTTCAGCGTCTAGTTATCGTACAGAAACGCAGAAACGAGTGATGATACATGGCTCTAAGCACTACGGGACTTAACATCTGAGGTCATCAGTCCCCTAGACTCAGAACTACTTAAACCTAACTAACCTAAGGACATCCCACACAACCATGCCCGAGGCAGGATTCGAACCCGCGACCCTAGCAACAGCGCGGTTCCGGACTGAAGCGCCTAGAACCGCTCGGCCACAGCGGCCGGCAGAGTGATGGTAATTATGTTGGTCACAGACTGAGTCTTCTCATAGTCTATTTCACAGTTTCTTGTCGTGACGAAAGAGAATCTTGTTTTCTGCCTTCAGTACTCGGGCCGCTGTTGACCCTTACTGACATCCTATTGAACCAATTAGAGTTGTTGCTCCACGAGTCGCTCGAAGGAAGCGGAAAGATTGATAGTATGAGATCCAAGACAGGACACGAGACGAATAATTCCCAGTTACAGATCATGTCGTCATAGCAACGAAATAAGTAATTTTAATAGAAATACATCCGTATGATCGTCATTGGAAATATTTCTGCTAAATTTGTTCTACTGTCGCAAATGGTGCCAGCACATGAGAGTGCAATGTACAAAACATAAATGGAAAGACATATTTTTATTTTTTAGTACAGGCTTGCACTAAATATTTATTTATTGGTAGTGAGACAAGTTACACGATGATAAACACAAAACAACAGAACAAATATCATGTCTGCAAAAGCCACAAAACAATATCTCTGAAAAATCAGACTTAATCACTGACTTTCCACGAAACAAAAGTTCCATTGCTAATATGTCGCAACGCTGGATTAGCAAATGTCGAAAAGGCTGTCAAAAATAATTTTATCAGGATATCGCAAATAGAAGTATACACAAATAACGTGATCATAACATAATAAAAAGACAGCCGACATTATTTACACTTCAGGATGCAACATGGATCACGTCAACCAGCTAAGACGTAAGCATAATGTGCCATACATACACGTAGACTGACATAGACGTAAGGAACAATATGATACCTCACTTTTTTGTGATATGGGTCCTCAACTTATATAGTTTTTTTAAAAGTTGACATCTTGCTTTCAGCTGTCAGAATTTTATCTCGCGATAACAATTTCGTCATTAAGAGATTTTCAAGCATTTACAAAACACAATACAACGTAACGAGAACAACTTACAGAGGGATCAACAGTAGGTACAACCAATTTTGTAGTTTGTTGACATTCATATACTGTATTTACAAGATTTCGACGTATAGGTTTATGTTAGGCAGAGAGAACAACGTAATTTTCGCTTATATTTGTGTACTCTCTGAATCTGGTGGAACCTGTTTGCCCCACACAGAAATTTTCACATTCATCACATTTGGTTTTATGAATCCCGGAGTGTATAAATAGCTTTGTTTCGTGGGACCTGTGCCTGATTATTATTGTCCCTACTTTGCTATTCGTGCAGTACCTGATTCGTACATTACTTTTACGAAAATTATCGGCTATTCTGTATGATATGGCACCATAATAAAGTAAATCAGTGCATTTCGTTTTTTCTGGTTCTGCTTCTCTTGTTAATGTTATTTCTTTATCGATATTGTTACTTTTGTTATGTAATTTAGTAGTACACGTTTTATCTACCTTATCAGCACTGTAGCTGTTGTTTAGTGCTAAATGTTTTATTATACACAACTTTTCGGTAATTTCTTCTTGTTGTAATGGGAGGTTAATGATTCTGTTGGTCAAACAGTGAAAAAAGGCTTTCTTATGCATTTCTGGGTGGCACCAAATGTTGTAGATTATGCTGTCAGAGCAGGTTGGTTTCCGAAATATTCCGAATTTGTGGGCAACATTGCCATTCTTTATTATCATATCTAGAAATTAATTGACTGTTGATTTTTCTAACTCCACAGTAAAAACAGTTTTTGGACGTACACTGTTATATTGTGGAAGCATACTTTCGATTTCAGCAACTGTGTCATTGAAAAGAGCAAGAGCATCCTCTAAATACTTTTTGTAATATAGAATCTGACTAGACTTATCAGTAAATTTTTCAAAGAACTGGTTCTCTATATGATTTATAGAAACATCTGCCAGTGTGCTAGCAACACAGCTGCCCATAGCAACACCATTTGGTTGTGAGTACATACTCATCTTTAAAATAGTTGAAAGATAAGATCAACTGTAGCAACTCAATAATTTCCTGTTTCAGCTACTCCAATTTTTTTGTGTTTGAGTAGGTTCTGTTTTTGAAATGTCAATGATTTCTATTATTGGAATATTATTAAATAGATTTACTATATCAAATGGAACAAATTTTCCTTTTTTAGGTATGGGGTATTTCTTTAATTTGGGTAGCTACATCAATGGCATTTTAAACTTGTAGTCTGTTTCAAAAGTATGATATTTTTTTATCATAGTATTACGTTTCTTACTAATTCTGTATGGATGACTACCAATACAATTCTTTACAGGGCATATCGAATATATGATAGTATGGACCTTAGGTTGAGCACGGAGTGTGGGTGTTCGTGGGTTCATGACCAAACATTCATTGTCTTCCCTCTTTGTTTGGATGAAATTACACTTTTTAAAGTGCTCCTGATTAAAGCATTGAATCTGTTAGTAGGATCTCTATTCAGTTTCTTCATTTTATTAGTAGCAATAAAATTATGTTCCTCAATAACACAATCATTCCCATTTATAATAAACACACGAGTGTCCTTATCTCCTTTCTGGAAAATAGCTTTATTTGTTGTTAATTTCACATATGGTAAAATTATCTTTGATCTTATTGGTGTTCCTCTCTTTGTTGGGGTTTATTTGTTCTGCAATAATACTAGCAACTGTGTTAGTAATTCCGTTTTCTTCATGGACCGGTAACTGGCACACATCTAGAGCTCTTCTGTGTTAGCAATAATGTTTTTTACAGCACTATCGTTCATGGTTGGTGTTGCATTGTACTTTAACCCTTTATCTAAAATATTCATGTCAGCTATAGGTAGGGCGGTATTAGTTAGCTTGGCTTTAAAAATTTGAAATTGCATTCAGCGTGATCAAATCCAAAAGTAGTATTACTTGCCTGCAGGTACCTTAATTTGTCCAGCTTACAAGCATGTCTTGTCCCCACTTCACTACTAATAATTTGTTTGCATTCGTGAATAATTCATAAACGGAGTCGAACCGTAGCGGACTAATTTCTCTTCCTGATGTCGTATGGCACAGATACAGTTTTCTATTGAACTCTTGCTTATGTTTAAGTCTGTCACGTATTTCACATTTTATCCAGAGTCGTTCACTACATGATTTTTACAATGTTTTGCAACACTACGTTTCGAATTTATCAGAACACAAACATATTTGGGAATCACTTTGTGCTTCAGACATTGTCTATTGAAATTAATACCTTACATGAGTTTCACCATTCTTTGATGTACATATTATGTCGTTATGCCTGCCTAACGTAAACCTGTATGTCAGAATCTTGTAAATAGGGTGTATGGATGTCAACAAACTATAAGATTGGTTGTACCTACCGTTAACACCTCTGCAAATTGTTTTCGATACGTTGTATTGTGTTTTGTAAATGCTTGAAAATTGCTTAATGCCGAAATTGCAGTCGTAAAATAAAATTCTGACAGTTGAAAGCAAGACGACACCCTTCAAGAAATATTTTACCTACTACGAAATCTTCGCAGTAAGCTTTATAATGGCAAAATGGGCTCGTCTGTAACTTGTATCACTACAAGTAAATAAATAAATAGTGCGACTCTACCAAAAAATAAAAATATGTCGTTCTTCGACCTCAAGTATGCTGCGGGCCCACTAGAAAAGAAACAAATAATAGACGTATAATATTCCACAGTTGGCTCAACCGTATAATATGAGTCACTACCTATTTTTCCTGTAGTAGAGTAAATTAACGTCAGTTTATCACTGCTTTTTGTTAGTGTTATTAAACAAGAAACCAATGTACAGCACACGAAGTGCTACAACTTATAAAAGTAAAGAAAGAATCGTCAACGAAGCGAAGCCGATGTTCGGCACTATTTAAATTAGAATGTTGCCCGTCGATATTATTCGCTCCATTCTCCAGTTCAGATATAATATTTAACTTGTCAATAATTCGAATATACGAGACAGCTTGCTGCAGCGGATTGCACACCAGTGACAGAGCAAATACGTTGGAAATTTCAGTGCATACCATGTTCAGAACAACAACAATTTATTTGTAGCTTGTTCTCAGAGATATGCGATAACATATTATCACACGCTTTTACGCCGGATTTTTTTTTTACTGTGTGCGTAGGCAATTCGCAAATATGTAATACGAGTTGGGGATAAGACATTCCGGCGTGGAGAGCAGTGAATGTGTGCGACACTTAGAGCAATTATTTTCATCACGACACAAAAGTCTGTAAATATATAGTATCGTTTGGCCAACAGGGATAAATCATATGAATTTGAATAGTATATAGTTATTCAATGAACGATGAAAGAAACTGATTCGTCTCGTACTCTTCAGGATCTTTCAGTAGATAGTAGTCAACTCACACCGACTAACCTTTTCCACGATGACAGTTTGTGGTATATTGTTTTTCGTGCAAGGCCGTAAGCCATTTATTTCTGATGGTCACGGGCGATTCCGATGAAAGGATGAGGAAAGATTATCACCCAAATGTCAACTTCCTCTCTTTATTATTTCCTCATTTTGCTGTAAAGTGTTCAGGATTCTTTTTTGTACTCCATTAGGTGATGAGAATTCTTCGTGCTTATGGCAGTATAGTCAGCTGCCCTTTGAAGACGCCAAGAAACTTTACTCATACAGTGGAAAGACATCTGAAATTGCTTACACGCCTGCAGTGGAACTCGATAAGTGTTCGGACATTCAACTATTACTGAGAAGGAGAGAGGCTGTATGTTGAAGTAAACTTCTTATGTACCCCAGGGAAGTCAACAGTGTCTTTGCTGTTCATGCTATATACTAATGACTCAACAGATTGCATTAATTGCAGTTTCAGGCTTTTCAAAGATTATACAGTTATATCTGACGAAATTATGTCCGGTCAAAGTTGCAGATTTACTAGACTAAATAGTTGCAGTTTTGCTTTTACCATTATGAATAATTTTTAACCTTGGAGCAGTGGGAACCAGTAAGAGAAAAGTGAAGCAACCTGAAGACTTGGTCGGATGTCAGTGTCAAAGAGTACACACCATCGGCAGGAATGTAATGTGCAGCAAGGGCATCGTAACCCCTTCAGATCTGCTACTGACATCCGAGAACATGGAATGGAATCTCTGCGACATTCTGTGTCAATCCGCACCATTTGTCGGAGACCAGCAGAAGTGAATGAGGGAATTACAATCCCATGCGTAGGCTGCCATTAACACCACAACACAAAAGACTGTTTTGTAGTGATGCCGTACGGGTAAGCACGGACTGCTGGTGAATGGCTTCGTGTTGTGTTCAGTGGTGAACCACTGTTCTGCTCTGCCCGGATGATCATCTTCGGCGAGTATGACGAAGACTTGGGAAGAGGCCCCAGTCTTCCAAAAGGCTCCAGTCTTCCAATGTTTTGGACAGGCACAGCGGTGTTCTCCTGGCGTCACGACGGGGGGAGTCATTGGGTGTGACTTCATGTCACGGGATGGTAGTGACTGAGAAAACTCTGACGGCACAACGATACGTCACAGACTTCCTTCCTTACGTATTGCCTCTCATGCGGCAATATCGTGGTGCCATTTTTCAACAGGGCAATACTCCACACTTGACATGTTTCTTTGTAAACTGTCTGCATGATTTTGAGGTAGTCCTATAGAGGTAGGGCTCAAAGTGAATAGAGACAAAACAGAGTTCATGCAATTAGGAAGAAGACAAGAGCAGATAGAATTTCTTGAGATAGATGACAAGAGGTTCAAGAGAGTAAACCAATTCAAATACTTGGGATCGTGGTTTACCACGGACTATAACATAAAAAGGACATCAAGGAAAGAATAGCAGTGGGAACGAAATGCATGAATACCCTCAGAGAGACGCTTGTCTCTAAATCGATCTCAGTGAACACGAAGATGAAAATCTACAACACAGTGGTATGCGCAGCGATAATGTACGGTTCAGAAATATGGAGCGTGACTAAGCGAGAAAGAGAAAAACTATTAATATTTGAAAGAAGACTAATGAGGAAGATATGGGGACCAGTTTTAGATAATGGAGAATGGAGGAGGATGAAAAACGAGGAATTCTACCTTCTGATGCGACAACCAACTATCCTGCAGAAGATAAAGAGCAAAAGAATACAATGGGTGGGCCATGTAGCCCGTATGCAGGATGGAAAACAGGTGAAGATGGCACTAGCGCGGAAACCAAAAACCAAACGCCCCATTGGACGACCAAGGCAGCGCTTGATGGACGACCTGGCAAAGGACCTAGCAGCCCTGTGAATTGAAGGCATCTGGTGGAACTGGGCACAAAACAGGAAGGAATGGAGGCAGGGCCTGTGATCGCTGAATACATATTTATCTACCTATTGAGGACAGGATCCCAGATCTGTCCCTGATGGAACCAGGAACCAGCTCGCACGTCAGTTCCGTCCCAGTGTCAGCGACCAGAATATCGAGAACCAGTTGCTACAGTTTTGGGCCAGTTTGCCTCTAGAGAGAGTAAAATGGCTTCATAACACCATTCCGAACCGAATCAGTGCATGCATCCATGCCACAGGGGATGCAACGTCATACTTATAACTGGGGTCATACCGTCAAGTTATTTATAAGTTTGACTCGATATTGTAATCACTGATACAACATCACATACCCTCTCAGCCCGAGGAGTTTATTTTGCTCCCTCTCAATTTGTGTTACACTTACATAGCCTGGCGCGTGTTTGAGTGTATCAAAGTGTGCATATATGAATAGGAACGACCTTCTACGCTGAGTTGTAGATAGTATGCTGGGGAACTCCAGACGTATAGAAAGAGGTTGCATACGAAACACTTGTATGGCTCATCCTAGAACGCTGTTCGAGTGTATGGCATCCACTTGAGACTGGACAAGAAGAAACATCGAGTGCATGCAAAGTAGGGAGAAGCTATGGTCACTGGCCTTTTTGAATGGCGAGAGAGTTTAACGTGAATATTAATGAATCTTAATAGGTGGCCACACAAAGGAAAACACCACACACCTCGTGAAAACATGCTCGGAAAACTTCAGGAGTTGTTTTTCATGGCAGAAACTACGAATATTCCTGAACACCCTGTGTAAGTATCTCGTACAGAGATCGCGCTGATAAAATCAGGCATTCGCAGAGAGGCGTACAACCTGTCATTCTTCCTACTCCCCCTACGTGAATGTAACGAGAAGGGATTCTAACATATGGCACAATAAAAAATGCCATCTGCCACACACTACACAGTGATTCGCAGAGTGCAGATGTAGACGTGGATATTTCGCATGTATGAGCCGTTATGCTATTTTGGATGCATAACCTTTTCTTGCTGACTGACTGGGCAGTTCGTAAAGCTCTGCAGATGACATGCATTGATCAAAAGTATGCGGTCATCTACTGGCAGATATTAATATGGGTTTTGTCCACTCTTCGAGTTTTGGTGGCTTGAACTCTACTGGGCACAGTTTCAATGAGGTGTCTGAAAGTGTGTGGAGGAATGACCGGCCATTCTTCCGTAAGAACCAAGGCCAGAGGAGATACTCATGTTGAACGCTGTATTCATTAGCGAAGTCGACTTTCTAACTCATCCCAAAAGCGTTCCATTGGGTTCAGCTCGGAACTCCCGGCAGACAGTCCATTTCACGATAGTCTCACAGATGCTGCTTTATGACAAGGTGCACTGTCATGTTGTTGTTGTTGTTGTGGTCTTCAGTCCTGAGACAGGTTTGATGCAGCTCTCCATGCTACTCTATCCTGTGCAATCTTCTTCATCTCCCAGTACCTATTGCAACCTACATCCTTCTGAATCTGTTTAGTGTATTCATCTCTTGGTCTCCTTCTACGATTTTTATCCTCCACGCTGCCCTCCAATACTAAATTGGTGATCCCTTAATGCCTCAGAATATGCCCTACCAACCTATCCCTTCTTCTAGTCAAGTTGTGCCACAAATTTCTCTTCTCTCCAATTCTATTCAATACCTCCTCATTAGTTATGTGATCTAGCCATCTAATCTCCAGCATTCTTCTGTAGCACCACATTTCAAAAGCTTCTATTCTATTCTTGTCTATACTATTTATCGTCCACGTTTCACTTCCATACATGGCTACACTCCATAGAAATACTTTCAGAAACGACTTTCTGACACTTAAATCTATACTCGATGTTAACAAATTTCTCTTCTTCCGAAACGCTTTCCTTGCCA
The DNA here is from genome assembly GCF_021461395.2 of Schistocerca americana. Classification (NCBI taxonomy): domain Eukaryota; kingdom Metazoa; phylum Arthropoda; class Insecta; order Orthoptera; family Acrididae; genus Schistocerca; species Schistocerca americana. The sequence continues at coordinate 569,161,382 of NC_060120.1, forward strand.
TTGCCAGTCTACATTTTATATCCTCTCTACTTCGACCATCATCAGTTATTTTGCTCCCCAAATAGCAAAACTCATTTACTACTTTAAGTGCCTCATTTCCTAATCTATTTCCCGCAGCATCGCCCGATTTAATTCGACTGCATTCCATTATCCTCGTTTTGCTTTTGTTGATGTTCATCTTATACCCTCCTTTCCAGGTCCTTTGCTGTCTCTGACAGAATTACAATGTCGTCGGCGAACCTCAAACGTTTTATTTCTTCTCAATGGATTTTAATTCCTACTCCGAATTTTTCTTTCGTTTCCTTTACTGCTTGCTCAATATACAGATTGAATAACATCGGGGATAGGCTGCAACCCTGTCTCACTCCCTTCCCAACCACTGCTTCCCTTTCATGCCCTCGACTCTTATAACTGCCACCTGGTTTCTGTACAAATTGTAAATAGCCTTTCGTCCCTGTATTTTACCCCTGCCACCTTCAGAATTTGAGTCGTACTGATACAAAAAATCACTGTCTTCGAACTGCTTTTGCATCGTACTCAGTACACAATGCTCCAAAATTTGCTCATATACTGCCGCATTTAGCGTTTTCTTAAATTCAATAACGGGAACAACAACCTAACCACGAAAAACAGCCCCATATTGTAACCCCACCTCTTCCTTACTTCGCTGTAGGTATTACACATATGATAGATAACGTTCTCTAGGCATTCGTCGGACTCAAACTCTTCCATCGGATTGCCATAGAGTACAGCGTAGGTCATCATTCCTCTCACTGGTAGCACTTTAGAACTCACGTGTTATTCTTTCCGCTGATTTCATGCTCTTATTGACAACCACCATCCGCGATGCTCGACAGTCCCTGTCCCTCGGTACGTGCGGTCTGTCTGGCCCTGGTTTAGCTGCAGCTGTTCCTTTGCATTTTCACAATCACATCACCAACAGCCGATTTGAGCACCTTTAGAAAGGCTGAAAAATCCCTGATGTATCCGTTACTCAGTTGACATCTAATGACCACTCAACGTTGTAAGTCACTGAACTACCCTGACCGACCGTTTCAGCTATTTACTGCCTCATACTGACAACGTAATACTCCCCACCTCCTTTTAAAGTGGTGGATCCGCCTCTCATACATCTACAAGTCAGTTCCGCGTTGTCTAGGAGTGCTCGGATACTTGTGAGCAGAAAATTTGTAATTCATATTTTGTGGATATCTTGAGGTGTCAGGTATTCTGCCTGATATCAGCGTTGTTGTTGCACGATATTTCTACAGTGTGATTCGTGACAGGGCGTAGCTGTGACTGTTCGTCGAGTGGAACGGTTACGTTATTTAAGTATTTAATGGATTTTATTCCGACAAGGTTTCATGATAAAATAAAATTTCACAACTGCTACATAGCTGTTGCGCCATGGAAATTAGTATATATTTCTTATGACAAAAGTTTTTGTCAGCTCGTCTTCGGTAGTAAGCGTAGTTAATACAGTCACTTGAAGCAATGTGCGGACTAAGTAGTAAGAGAGCATTTTAGGTGATTTTTCTTTGTTAATTGTCATCTTCAAATTTATTTTTGAAAACAATGTTTGCGGAATCTCTGGAGACAAAAAATTGACAATATGCACTGAAGCGCCAAAGAAACTGGTATAGGCATGCGTATTCAAATACAGAGACATGTAAACAAGCAGAATACGGCGCTGCGGTCGGCAACGGATATGTAAAACAACAAGTGACTGGCGAACGTCTTAGATCGGTTACTGCTGCTATAATGGCAGGTTATCGAGATTTAAGTGAGTCTGAACGTGGTGTTATAGTCGGCACCGGAGCGATGGGTCAGAGCATTTCCGAGGTAGCGATGAAGTGCGGATTTTCCTGTACGACCATTTCACGAGTGTACCGTGAATATCAGGAATCCGGTAAAACATCAGGTATCCGACATCGTGCGGCCGGAAAAAGATCCTGAAAGAACGGGACAAAGGACGACTGAGGAGAATCGTTCAAAGTGACAAAAGTGCAATCCTTCCGCATATTGCTGCAGATTTCAATGCTGGACCATCAGCAAGTGTCAGCGTGTGAACCATTCAACGAACCATCATCGATATGGGCTTTCGGATCCGAAGTCCAACTCATGTATCCTTGATGACTGCACGACACAAAGGTTTACGCCCCGGCTGGGCCCGTCAACACCACATTGGACTGTTGATGACTGCAAACATGTTGCCTGATCGGACGAGTCTCGTTTCAAATTGTATCGAGTGGATGGACATGTACGGGTGTGGAGACAATCTCATGAATCCGTGGACGCTGTATGTCAGCAGGGAACTGTTCAACTTGGTGGAGGCTCTGTAATGGTGTGAGGTGTGTGCAGTTGGAGTGATACGGGACCCCTGATACGTCTAGTTACGACTCTGACAGGTGACACGTACGTAAGCATCCTGTCTGATCGCAGGCATCCATTCATGTCTACTGTGGATTTCGAGAGATTTGGGCAATTCCAGCACGACAATGCGACACACCGCCAGTCCAGAATTGCTACAGAGTTGCACCAGGAACACTCTTCTGAGTTTAAACACTTCCGATGGCCGCCAAACTCCCCAGATATGAACATTATTGAGCATATCTGTGATGCCTTGCAACGTACTGTTCAGAAGAGATCTCCACCCCGTCGCACTCTTACGGATTTACGGACAGTCCTGCAGGATTCATGGTGTCAGCTCCCTTCAGCACTACTTTAGACATTAGTCGAGTCCATGTCACGTCGTGTTGCGGAACTTCTGTGTGCTCGCGGGGGCCCTACACGATATTAGCCAGGGGTAACAGTTTCTTTTGCTCTTTAGTGTATTTCTCACAAGTCTCATCGAACGTTTCTGTAATTTTAATTGTTCAAGATATTCGACTTCTTTAATTAACTTCATTTTTTTATTCTTCTTTTCAAATTGGAGGACCTGTCTCTCCTTAAACAACATACAGAAAAATCGACGCATTTAGTGTCTTTCAACCACTCGAAGATTTCCAGTGAATTTTTCGACAAGTCTGGAGCACGCTGCTTCACTCAACTTTCTACATGAGTTTATTTAGATGAATCGTGGCGTGAACGATTTCTACATGCCCCACAGCCCTTCCCTGATTAGTATGACCTTATGGCAATAGGAAGTGCATCTGGCCAAAAAAAAAAAAAAGTAAATACCAAACCAGCTTGAGTAAGTACGTAATATCGTGGTATCAGTCCATATTACGACTTCCAAGAGGAATGTGATTTAGCTGTTTAATACTTAGAAATCGATGTCATAATATCTTCGATAAAAGCCCATCACTTCACTCTCATCCTATCTCGATACAGACACACACTCACTTGCCTGCGCACGTGTTTTGACACAGCTAATGCGTCTTACTCTTAAAATACACTGTTATAATACAAACACGCTAACTGAAGGAGTCCCAACCTTCAGTATCTTGTATCACGTGGAATCTTTTCTTGTTCGTTGAAAGGGAAGTCAAAGAGTTGCAACACTAACTGAAGTAAGTCAATGGCAGGCAAGGAATTGGCCGTAGAGACAGAGAGAGAGAGAGAGAGACAGAGCGATCGAGAATGGACGATTACTTTCTATGGATCTGCTATCTCATCTGGCGTGGCAAGCTGGGTCGCAGAGATTCAAGTACTCTATGCACGTAAATGTCCAGAACAGGTGAAATGTTGAACAATGCACTACGTGGGAATGGAAATTAGCCTATATTTCTACATTACACAGAAATTAAACCAAATGGTTTGATCACAAATTTATTGAAAAAATCAGGAATTAAATTTCTGTCTTTAAATGTTTATAAATGCAGCGGCGTCTTTCAAAATTTCTAAATTACTGCGTTCCTGCATAAGTTTCTTTTTTCTCACGAGGATGAGAATTTAATTCCTGCATGTGCTGCAATATTATCAGTCAAAAAGCGCCAAATTTAACTTTACATATATTGTCAGTTTCGAATTAATTTATATTCATTATTCTTCAATAATGGCAACAACTGAATTTTGCTCTTTTAACGTCAACATATTTTGGTGATGTGGCCGCGAGTATGATTACGTCATCGAACAAACGCAACCAAGACCCTGTTGTGATTTACACGAATAACGTTACTCACAAGGAAATAAATGTGTGTCTTCATTTGCGAATTAGGATATTACGGAAGTTTCACAACTGTTTCCAACGCAGACAACGATCGCTTTAAGATGCAGATATCTTCACACATCTCTAGGCGACGAGGACTCTTCAAGTTCTCTCGTTTACCCAGCGACGTAGCATGTGGAATGAGCTACTAGAAGTCACACTGACAGTCAATCCAATCACATACCCGCTTTTAAGGCGAGGGAATGTTCCAACGCGATTCTTTTTACCGTTCCACTGAACAAAACACAAGTTTGCAAAATTTGAAAAAATTAAAAAAGGTCAAATATTTTGTGAAATGATATGCCTAAAAAGAAGTAGTGAAGCTTATTACAGAAACATTTGACTCTCGTTTGAATTGTGCTCGAAATCATGCACAGCAAATGAGATGAGAATGTTAAGTTCAATGTTTAACACAAAATTGTAAAGAGTACTAGATTATATTTGCTGCACATGACTTTGGGCATTATTCAAAGGCGCGTAAAATGTTTCTATACACTATTTTATTTCTTACTTTTAGACTACTCATTTCCATAAACATTTGATCCTTTCTAATTGCCGGCCGAAGTGGCCGTGCGGTTAAAGGCGCTGCAGTCTGGAACCGCAAGACCGCTACGGTCGCAGGTTCGAATCCTGCCTCGGGCATGGATGTTTGTGATGTCCTTAGGTTAGTTAGGTTTAACTAGTTCTCAGTTCTAGGGGACTAATGACCTCCGCAGTTGAGTCCCATAGTGCTCAGAGCCATTTGAACCATTTTTCCTTTTTAATTTTTTAAATTTTCAAGTCTGTCTGAAAAATATAATATATTTAAATATCAATATGTTTTCTATTTTTTCTTAATTACAATGATTGTAGTAGTATATCTCTCACTGGTCAGTTTGATACTCCAATTGTGTATTGCTCACTTTTCGTTTCACTATGAAAATTTCGGACAAAAATCCTTTGTGTAATTTCTAGGGAGTCTTGTTTTCGTTCTGCTCAGTTATTCGACCAAACAGAATGAGATCGTCTGAGAAATAGCTCCTCTGGGAGTGACGTAAGGCTACTCTGCGTTACCTCTGGTATGAACCAATGACTGTTACAACGGGGAATTGCCGTTCCGTTAGGTGCCGTTATGAAGCCACCATATGAGGCAGTCGTAGGCTCAAGAACCTTGATATAATTGGTTAAAAGAGTTAATAAAGTTTGAATTTTTACGTTCCGTTGACGATGAAGTTATTAGCGACGTAGCAAAAGCGTGGATTGGACAAGAATTCAACCGTGGCCTTAAATGTAACCACTTGGCATTCACGTGGAGTGATTTTGCAAAACAACGAAAAACGTAAATTTGGATAGTTAGACTGTTATTTGGACTCACTTGTCTTGTTATCCACGGTCAGGACTCGTCGCCTACATGCTCCTAGTATATTCTGTTGGTCTGTGGCCTATGGAAGTTTGTGTGCTTAAATTCTTTGTATGAATTCAGTGGACTCTTTGTCCACATTTGGTGGTGTATTGGGTATCGTTGATGCCTCTAGCCCTCCTGCTCGGATTAGAGATATTCTTCGCTCGGGAACTGGCTGTTGTGTTATCCTCATCTTCATTTCACTGTCATCGACAAGCAAGTCACCGAAGTGGCGACAGGTAAAAAGACTTGCACTAGGTGGCCGAAATACCCCAGGCGGGGTCTCCCTCCGGTAACGCCATACCATCATTACATTTCATTTTATTGAGCTCTCTGATACGTAATATTTCATCTGCATTATCTACTTTCTTGCGCATAAATACCTCTTGCAACGAAATAAGAAGTTCACAGTGGATGTTATTCAAAACTACCGGACCTAGAGAGCAGAAAATTTGAAAATTTGTGGTAAGGTCTTACGGGACCAAATTGCTGAGGTCATCGGTCCCTAAGCCTACAAACAACTTAATCTAACTTAAACTGACTTACGCTATGGACAACACACACACCCATGCCCTAGGGAGGACTCGAACCTCAGACGGGGGCAGCCGTAACAAGGCGCTCTAGACAGCGCGGCTACCCCGCGCGGCTAGAAAGCAGAAATTTAGTTGATGTTTACAGCAACATTAAAATATGGTATGTATTTGCTAAAGAAAATTACACATACTAAAGAATTTTTGTGATCTAAAGTTCTAAGAATCGTAATTGCTATGCAATGAGCCTATCAAATTCATTATCCAGGTCACCTTTCTGCCCACCTTAACAGTTATTCGGAATTTTTTGAAAGCTCACTGCATATGTATTCAGTAGCTGATAAGTTAACACTACTTTTTCATTTGTTCTCATGGTACTGCAGTTGCTTTCTATCTGCTTTAAAAGCCGCGTGCGTTAGCATGCCGCTTCCGGAATTCGAGGAGACGCTTCGGTCCCGGATAGAATCCACTCAGTGGATTATCGACAAGGGCTGGTATGCAAGCCAGCCTGAACGTGGTTTTTAGGCAATTTCCCACATGTGAGTAGATGAATAGCTGTCTGGCATCCACATCCCGCCTCAGTTACACCATCCGCAAACATTTCTATCTATATCTACATGGATACTCTGCAAATCACATTGAAGTTCCTGGGAGAGGGTTCATCGAACCACAATCACAATTTTCTATTATTCCAATCTCTTAAAGCGTGAGGAAAGGACGATCACCTATTTTCGAAAAAAAGTTCTAACACTTTCACATGGATAACACTAGTCGCATACACAAGGGGCGGCGACTGATGACCTCAGATGTTGAGTCCCATAGTGCTCAAAGCCATTTGAGCCATACACAAGGGGCGCACGATTTCCGTCCCGTGGCGGGAGGGGTGGGGGGGGGGGGGGGGGGGGGGAAGGGGGAGGTAGCGACATAGCGACAGGAAGGAGGACATCCAACAGAGCATCATGACTGAAAAACGACTAGGTTCAGTTTCGATTCTGATATTTCTAATAATGTGCAGAAATCATGTTTAATCCAACTGATCAATTTCTAAAGCAAAATTTTAAAATCAAGGAAAAAAGTAGAACTGAGACATCATTCCAGAAAGACGTTTACGAGGGAATCTGTGTTGTTTTCTGAATGTACGTTTCAAACGGAAATTAATTTTCGCTGTTATTTTGTGTTATAAAAATGTTTAGAGAAAGGACATTCATTGTACGAAATTGCATCGTAGTTTTTTTCATTTGTTTTTGTTTTTTGCTATAGTTTTGAGAGTTAATTTTGCGAAAGAGCTATGCAACATAAAATTAAGGTTTTTTTTCCTGGTCTTTGGAATAATTTCTTTTGCCACGTGCTTGGCTATAGTACGAGTCATTAATGCATAGATCACAGAAAATTGATTAAAATAGTGCGAGAAACACGAGATTGAACATGGCATATGAATGTTAGTACTACATTTTCGTGAAGAGCCTATTCAACTTAATTTTTGAAACAAAATTTGCACTTCTTCGAACGTATCTTTTAGTCTCCAGAAAATGAAACCAGAAGAATTTTGCCCCAGTTTTTGAGCAATAATGAAGAAAGTGCTATCTAAATTCAAATCTTATGTCTGTATAGTATTCACTGAGTGAATGTTGCAGTTGCTTTTGAAAGTGTCCACATTATTAACCACAAAACCCATGAGGGAATACATGTAAAGGAATAGCGCATACAACACACCTTAAGATCGCAGACTGACTCCGCAAATGGTTCTGAATACCGTTTTAAACGCTTATAAAATTCTTCAGAAATGAATAGATATACCTCAGATTAATATTCCTTTGCTTTTCAAGGTCGAAGATACCGAAGGCGTTAAGAGCAGCAGCGCTCAGTTAAAGAATGCTTTTTCTTTACTGGTTGCATGATCAACTTGTTGGCACGTTTGGCGAAATGGGCGTAATGCGGCAACTTCCTTAGGAAGGAGGAAAAAAACGCTTTTTCATCGAGTCTGAGGTCTTCGTGTAAGAAAATCAAAAGTACCGGCAAGTGTTCAGAAGCTGTAAGATTTGATTTGTGCACTTTTTGCATCTAAAAGACTAGATTGCAGCATATTGTTGATTAGTTATTCAGTGTGTTATTTATTACATGTAGGCGGAACACCTATGTAAAACTATTACGTCTAACAACAGATTGTTTATAATTTAGCGAGATATGCGATACAGAGAAATGACGTACTTCCGGTTTTTTTTTTTTTTTTTATATATATATAAGAGCGTACGTTAATTTTGAAGAAACACTGATCGTACTACGTGCTCACATGAGTTTCACACTATCGAAATTGGTTCCACTTGTCGAACACATCTTGCGGTGGCCATAGACTACAACCTGCTCAGTATCCTCAGCTATGATTTGCGAGGTCTTCTTCGAAATATTACTGGTGTATGTAAATGGGATATCCTATAATATTATTTACTCTTCGTGTTAACATAGCCATCACAAAAGGCATCAGCGTTAAAGACAGTTTTTAGAATCGAATTGACATATAGCGACGAGGAACGGTGAGCGAAACATAGTTCACAAACGACCAATGCTAAACTACTTCCGTCGCAAAGACTCACCTCGCTCATGTTAGTCGTGTGCGCTGCTACAGAAGACAATTAGTTCCAAGCGTGGCACACTAACTCGGCTATGTATGTGCGATTAACAGAATAAAGGACTGTGTCTCACTTCTGTCAGGTAGAATTCGTAACTGTGGTAAATTCTGGTGTCACTTGTCGCTCAAGGGAATTACCACACGGTTCCGCGGAGGGCGGACGTGATTCATTATCCGTCCACTGTGCGGCGCAGCTGTCGGAGTGGCCGTCGAGGGCGGTGCGTCGCGATCCGCAAGTGTTTGGCAAGGGGCCTCCCCTGTCCCCTGTGTGCAGGCACCCCGCGCGGCGCCCAGGTGGAAGGCGACTGGAGGGCCTGCAGACGCGCCGTGTTGCGTAACCCCGCCGCTGTTCTGCCGCCGCCCCCTTCCGCCTCGCACGTCAGCCGGCAGCGGCGCCGCCCGCGAAACTCCGCTGCCGCTATTTCCGTTGACTGTAAAATTAGCGCGCCGGCTCCATTATCTGGCCCGGGAAACAGCAGGCCGGGAGTGCTCGGCCGGCATCCACTCTTGGCTCTCACAGCAGCCGTCTCTTCACTACCCGTGTAACGGAGCCTCACATCCGACCCGAAAAGGTCCAAACTTTCGATCGAATTGCACCTCCAACTCCGGCTGCAATAGTTCTGAAACAGTGGCTCCGAAGTCCAAGGCTCAAAGTTAAAACCTCAAATTTCCAAATCCAGAAACGAAAAATAGCAAAACAACATACACTTTGACAAAAATCATGGGATACCTTTTAATACCGCGTCGGACCTACTTTTGCCCGGCTTAGTACAGCAACTTACGTGACATGTACTTAACAAGTCGTTGCAAGTCCCCTCCACAAATATTAAGCCACGCTGCCTCTACAGCCGTCCATAATTGCGAAAGCATTGCCGGTGCAGGATTTTGTGTACGAACTGACCTCTCTATTTTGTCCCATATATGTGCGATGGGATTCATGTCGGACTTTCTGGATAGCCAAATTATTCGCTGGAATTGTCCAGAATGAACTTCAAAGCAATCACGAACAATTGTGGTCCGCTGACATGGCACATTGTCATCCATAAAAATTCTATCGTTGTTTAGGAGCATGAGGTCCGTGAAGAGCTGAAAATTGTCTCCAAGTAGCCGAACATAACCATTTTCACTTTGCGCTTCGTTGGCAGAACACTTAGAAGATGCGACAAATCCACTAAAGAGACAGCCTACATTACACTTGTCCGTCCTCTGCTGGAATATTGCTGCTCGATGTGGGATCCTTACCAGGTCGGATTGACGGAGGACATCGAAACAGTGCAAAGAAGGGCAGTCCGTTTCGTGTTATCGCGCAATAGGGGTGAGAGTGTCACTGATATGATACACGAGTTGGGGTGGCAGTCACTGAAACAAAGGCGGTTTTCTTTGCGGCGAGATATATTTACGAAATTTCAATCGGCAACTTTCTCTTCTGAATGCGAAAATATTTTGTTGACACACACCTACGTAGGGAGAAATGTACATCAAAATAAAATAAGAGAAATCAGAGCTCGAACGGAAAGATTTAGGTGTTCCTTTTTCCCACGCGCCATTCGAGAGTGGAATGGTAGAGAAGTAGTACGAAAATGGTTCGATGAACCCTCTACCAAGCACTAAAGTGTGAACTGCAGAGTAACCATGTAGATGTAGATGTAGATGATCGTTTCAATTGGACCAGAGGACCCAGTCCATTCCATGTAAACACTGCCTACATCATTATGAAGCCACCGCCAGCTTGCACAGTGCCTTGTTGACAACTTGGGTCCATGTCTTTGTGGGGTCTGCGCGACAATCGAACCCTACCACCACCTCGTACCAACTGAAATCGGGACTCATCTTACCAGGCCACGGTATTCCAGTCGTCTAGTGTCCAATCGATATGGCCACGAGTCCAGGCGATGTCGTACTGTTAGCAAAGGTACTCGCGTCGGTCGTCTGCTGCCATAACCTATTAACGCTAGATTTCGCCGCACTGACGTAATGGATACGTTCGTCGTACGTTGCACAGTGTTGCCTGTCTGTTAGCGCTGACCTCTCTACGCAAATCTCGCTACTTACGGTCGGTCGTTAATTGAAGGCCGTCGCCACTGCGTTGTCCGTGGCGGGAGGTAATGCCTGAAATTTTGTACTCCCGGCACATTCTTGACGCTGTGGTTGTCGAGATATTGAATCCCCCAACGATTTTCGAAATGGAATGTCCTAAGCGTCTAGCTCCAACTATCATTACGCGTTGAAATTCTTTTAATTCCCGTCGTGCTGCCATAATCACGTCGGAGACCTTTCCACTTGGATCACCTGATTACAATGCCTGCCCTCTTATACCCATGGTACACGATAATGGTACAAATGGCTCTGAGCACATGGGACTTAACTTCTCAGATCATCAGTCCCCTAGAACTTAGAACTACTTAAACCTAACTAACCTAAGAACATCACACACATGCATGTTCGAGGCGGGACTCGAACCTGCGACCGTAGCGATCGCGCGGTTGCAGACTGAAGCGCCTAGAACCGCTCGGCCACTCCGGCCAGCGGTACGCGATACTACCGCCATCTGTATATGGGCATAACGCTATCTCTTGACTTTTGCCACAGTATACCGCCGTCAGCCGAAGGCCATTTTTGTCTCCCGATCTTCCTCGACCCACAACAGAAGTATACCGTTCTTGACAAACGGTCTCAGGTGTGTCCACTGTTGGGATATTTAGTGGCATACCGCATTTCTAAACTTACGATACAAAACAAAGTTTTTCGGTTGCGCTGTTAACAGAAGGGTTCTGTGAGAAATGAAGTGTTTGATTGTCATGCAGCTGTGAACCCGACCTCGACCGACAAAATATTGAAGGTGTTCAGGAATATTTTCTCCACTTCCGTAGCTGAGTGGTAAGCTTGACTGACTGCCATACGGAGGGGCCGGGTTAGATTCCTGGTACTGCTAGAGACTTTTCCTTAGTTAGAGGACTGGAACGGGGTACACTCAGCCTCGACATGCCAACTTAGCAGCTACTCAACCGAGCAGTAGCGGCGCCAGGTCTGCTATCCCACGAGTATGTTGTGCTGACCCCCTCCTCTCCATACCGCATACACATGCCACTATTGGTTAATGGACGACGGGGCGGTCGGCCGGCTCCGATTGACGCGTCCGTGGGCAGGACGGCGGTGCTTATCTAATCAGGACTGTTTTCCGATTTTTTAGTGTAAGGATCCCGTGGTCTCCATGCGACAGAGTAACTCTAGGTAGCACCTATTAATGATTTTAAGAGAAAACTAAAATGTATTTATACTTGTAACAACAATTATCCTTTTTTTAACCTGGTATAAAATGAAATTGCGTCCCAGAAATCCACATAATTTAGTACAGTTGACGATATGAACTTTCGACATTTATTTCTGGAGGTATGCTGAGTTTCGACTGAGTCAGTCTTGTCCTCAGGAACCGTCTGAGATAGAAATAACGTTTTTGAGATTTCACAGGAGATTTTTTCTTTTTTTTAGCACGCAGAAAGATTGGTAGTTTTAGCTGATCATACTTCATGTAACATATCTGATACAAAATCAGTGCTATACAGTCCGCCCCGGTAGCTGAGTGGTCGCCGGCACGGTAGCTCAGCGTGTTCGGTCAGAGAGCTCTTTCGCCTCTGTAATAAAAAAAAAAAACTGACTGGAAGGATCAACAAACGAAGTTGACCGAATGTCATGTGACGTCCGCCACGACCAAACACAACGATCATCAACGAACAAAAAAAAAAAAGTGGTCAGCGTGACGGACTGTCAGTCCTAAGGGCCCGGGTTCGATTCCCGGCTGGGTCGGAGATTTTCTCCGCTCAGGGACTGGGTGTTGTGTTGTCCTAATCATCATCATTTCATCCCCATCGACGTGCGAGTCACCGAAGTGGCGTCAAATTGAAAGACTTGCACCAGGCGAGCTGCCTACCCGACGGGAGGCCCTCGTCACACGACATTTTTGTTTAGTGCTATTCATTTGTACTGACAACGAGAAAGCTGAGGTGAGGCGCACTCCAACTGGTCGCGCAATACATCCACCAAGTGAGGCCACTCGAAACTACAAACATCAAAAAAATTTCGCATCGCCCCTGTTCCCAGAACTCCTGAAGATAGACACTGACTGCGAATATTGTATCACAGGCACAGTCCCTCTGACCCGTCCAAAGATGTAAACAACCATGCATGAGCAGCGTCTTTTAGACGGAGGGGGTCCGACAGCCGATCAGTTTCATTCACTCCACAAGAAAGGAGGTAAACGGATCGTGTTGTCTGTAGTTCAACCATGCCTAGACGGTCATTACCGCGGTTGGATCGCGTCCGCATTGTTACTTTGTGCCAGGAAAGGCTCTCGACAAGGGAAGTGTCCAGGCGTCTCGGAGTGAACCAAAGCGATGTTGTTCGGACTACTACTGCAGAGGATGACCGCTACGTACAGATTATGGCTTGGAGGAACCCTGACAGCAACGCCACCATGTTGAATAATGCTTTCCGTGCAGCCACATGACGTCGTGTTACGACTCAAACTGTGCGCAGTAGACTGCATGACCCACGACTTCACTCCCGGCGTCCATGGTGAGGTCCATCTTTGCAACCGTGACACCATGCAGTGCGGTACAGATGGGCCCAGCTACACGTCGAATGGACTGCTCAGGATTGGCATCATGTTCTCTTCACCGATGAGTGTCCCATATGCCTTCAACCAGCCAATCGTCGGAGACGTGTTTGGAGACAACCCGGTCAAACTGAACGCCTTAGACACCCTGTCCAGCGGGTGCAGCCAGGTGGAGGTTCCCTGCTGTTTTGGGGTGGCATTATGTGGGGCCGACGTACACCTCTGGTGGTCTTGGAAGGCGCCGTAACGACTGTACGATACGTGAATGCCATCCTCCGACCGATAGTGCAACCATATCGGCAGCATATTGGCGAGGCATTCGTTTTCATGGACGACAATTCGCGCCCCCATCGTGCATATCTTGTGAATGACTTCCTTCAGGATAACGACGTCGATCGACTAGAGTGGCCACCATGTTCTTCATACATGAACCCTATCGAACATGCCTGGGATAAATTGAAAAGGGCTGTTTATGGACGACATGACCCACCAACCACTCTGAGGGATCTATGCCGAATCGCCGTCGAGGAGTGGGACAATCTGGACCAACAGTGCCCTGATTAACCTGTGGATCGTATGCCACGAGGAAGACAGGCAAGCATCAATGCAAGAGGACGTGCTACTGGGTATTAGAGGTATCGGTGTGTACAGCAATCTATGCCACCACCTCTGAAGGTCTCGCTGTATGGCGGTACAACATGCAATGTGTGGTTTTATGAGCAATAAGAGGGCCGGAAAAGATGTTTATGTTGATCTCTATTCCAGTTTTCTGTACAGGTTCCGAGTGATGCAGTACTTTTTTTGATGTGTGTAAGACCATGCACGTGGTCACTGGCAGAGAGCGTCCAACCACAAGTAAAGCCGTCCAGCATAATTGGCTGGAAGATCCCAAATTGTATCTGCAGTAGCCACTGAGGAAAGATTTTCATACATCCTGCACATTGCCACCTTTCCTCTGCGTAGTGTAACTGCGGTGACTAAGGTTTATCTAAGCTCGCCATACTAAAAGTTAGTCACCCCAGTGCGTACGCACAGATGAATAGTTAAGCCCTTACAAGTGGCGCAACAGTGGTCACGTGTTGTACGGCGTGGGCACTGCCTCTACAAGAGCAAAAGGAGGTAGCGATCGGTGAAACATTTATGTTTCAAGCAGACATTGTACGTAAACATGGGTAAAGGTAAGGACATGACAGAGTGGCAAAAAAGGGGCAGTCGTATTTGGCCATACCCAAGGCCATACAGTGTATGAAGTAGCTGGATTTTTTGGTGTTTCGCGGCGGGCTGTTCAACGTGTCTACAGACAGAAGTGTAACACACGTGACCACGAAACACGACGTCATAACTGTGGTCAGAAAAATATCCTGACTGAGAGGGACCGGAAACGCGTTTCACGGCTTGTGAATCAAAATCGCTTCAGACTCGACGGGAATTGCTGCAGGCAATGAATCAGAGTTCATCCCCGCCTATTAGCGAAGATAAATGCGGTGAACGTTTGGAGTTTGTCGCGTCACAAGAAACACAGGCACATAAAGCTGCGCGTCTTCAGAGGGCTAGAAAGCATCTAACGTGTGCAGTAGCTGACTGGCGGAACGTAATGTGGTCTGTCGGATCACTTTTTTCCCTATATTCAAATGACGCACGTCAGAGAGTGCACCCAAGACCAAATGAAACATTTCCTCCTGAATGTGTGCAAGGTCATGTCAGGTCGGAGGTGGGTCTGTGACGTTTTGGGGGTGCTTTTTCAAAAGGAATTGGGCCTGCTCATGTGAGGTGACCACTAACGTGGACCAGCATGTTTATTTTAACATTCTGATTAGCAGTTGTCTTTCAGTCAACATTTGCATGATGAGTATGTTATTGAGCCGGCCGAAGTGGCCGAGCGGTCCTAGGCGCTTCAGTCTGGAACCGCGCGACCGTTACGGTCGCAGGTTCGAATCCTGCCTCGGGCATGGATGTGTGTGATGTCCTTAGGTTAGTTAGGTTTAGGTAGTCCTAAGTTCTAGGGGGCTGATGACCTCAGCTGTTAAGTCCCAAGTGCTCAGAGCCATTTGAACCAAGTATGTTATTGATACCCCACTTCTTAAAGACCAGATCCGTAGAGTTCATTGTGCTGCAAGAATATGTGACTGGTTTTCTGGTCATTCCCTAATCGTCTTACATCTCGATTGGTCTGCAAGATCAGCTGACTTGAACCCCGCAGAAAATCTGCGGGACAAGTTGACACAGCGGGTAAAATGCCGAAGTCAGCATGCCCGCAAGTTTGAGAAACTGCTCTGTCAAGTCCTCAACAAGTGGTTTAACGTGGATGCGACGTACCTGCACAACAGTCGACAGCTCATACAGAGAGCATCCCAGAGCGCCCCTGAGAGCTAGAAGACCAAAAACAATTGCTTCTCGGCTTTTGGCAATATCAATGTGTAGTATATTTATGAGAAATTAGAATATTTTGTTTAATTTCTGTAATAACGTGTTACATCACCAACAATTTCAATTTTTTTACAAGATCACCCTTAATCCATATACATACTCCATCCTGTTCATTTATTTTGCAATGATTACGAGTCCTAACTATCAATGGCATTGTAGATGTAAAATAGGATTTACCCATGTCTCTGTTATATACCTCCCCAATCTGAAAGGTACGATAGGCTGACCAGCGGGTAGGCTTGTTGCTAGTAATAACTCAGCACGCGTACGGGATAGCGCTCTACTGCCTAAGTCCGCAAATTCTGACGCACAAGCGTACATCGAGAACCAGGGGCTCAAGGAGGCAACAGTTTTTCCTATATAAGTAATGAATTTGGTAAGAAGGCGTCAGTCTTTGTGCAGCCGCTCGTGCAACAGCACTGCATCGCTCACACAGAAGATGCCGCATTATAGGAAGACTTTCTCGTCTGACTGTCTACAAGGCCGTCGACGATGTCGAGATTACTATGGCGGATGGTCTTGGAGCTCAAGTTATTTTGCAGGGCGCCTCTGTGTTTTGTGAATGTGTTCTTGTAATGATTTCTTTAGGGGTGACTAATTTTTTGTCCGGTCAGCTTATGTTACCACTGGGGACTATAATGAGTGCGTGCAGTGTGTCGCGGAATGCCGGTGTTGTTGATGGAACGGGAGCACATGAAAACCGGGGCCGGCATGTCGTTCACAGCTCTGGAATAGCTCTCAGGCGCCTGCCAAAAACAACGCCCTCAACTGGCGGACGCATCACCATCAACAGTGACATAATTCTTCTCTGCACGAGACGCTGTGAACAGCCTTGGGACTTGTCCCAGGACGCTGGTGCAAAGTTTGGTGATTACAAAGTGGACGCATCACCTATTCTCCGATACCGTCTCCCCTCTATCTGCTTTCACCGCCTAACATGTTGCGATGCAAAACTTGATCCGAATGTATTCCACTACCAGACTCGAACAGTATAGAGTTAGCGATGTCGGCTACGAGGTAGAGCAAAGAATACCTGACCGCAGAGTTAATTATTTACAGGAAATGTTAGCATGATTTAGAAATAACACCGTCTTGTATTGATGATACACATTTAGATAAATTAAGTTCCTCTTTCTTCGCATGGAACTTGTAACGTACTTTCAGCACTATGACATTCACTGCAACTGAGGCGTAGATGCGACAATGGCCAGTTAGAGTTCTACACTGAAGCAAAAAAAGCAACCAAGGAGGATTCCAGAATGATAATTCTGGAAACATCCTCAAGGCTGTGGCTAGGCCATGTCTCCGCTATCCTTTCTTTCAGGAATGCTAGTTCTGCAAGGTTCGCAGAAAAGCTTCTGTAAAGTTTGGAAAGTAGGAGACGATGTACTGGCAGAAGTAAAGCTGTGAGGACGGAGCGTGAGTTGTGCTTGGGAAACTCAGGTGCTAGAGCAATTGCCCGCGAAAGGCAAAGGTCCCGAGTTCGAGTCTCGGTCCGGCACACAGTTTTAATCTGCCAGGAAGTTTCAAACAAGGAGCAGTTGTGCGACATAAACGAAAGTTGATAGACATGTTTCTATGTCTAAAACATGATGTCTGTTCAAATTTCACGCCAGTTGCAGAAGAGTGGCGTTAGTAGCACCACTAAGAGTATGCAAATTAGATTTCCTTGAAATACCCACTGTGAGCGTTAGTTACTTTGACACTGGACGTGGTCATTTGATGTTAGTCAAGAATACCTTTATGGCGACATATCAATGTTGAATGAGGGGGTGTAATAGGGCTACGAGAAGCTCGATGTTCCTTCTAGAATACTGCAGAAAGACTTGACAGGAATGCAGCCTCTGTACAGGATTGCCGGCAGCTGTGGTCACGTGAATGTACGAGGAAGACCATTGTGTTCCGCGTATGGCTCTGTCACATCGTACTGCATGTACAACAGCAATTTGATCAGCAGTTTGCACCACAGTGACACAACCAACTGTTACAGATCGGTTACTTCAAGGACAACTCCGAGCCAGACGTCCTGTAGCGCGCGTTGCCCTGGTCCCAAACTACCGCCATTTCATACTTCAGTGGTGTCGAGCGAGAGCTCATTGGAGGACGGGGTGGAAGTCTGTTGAAATCTGGTTCTGCCTCGGTGCCAGTGATGGCCGTGTGTTGGTTAGGAGGAGGCCAGTTGAGGCCCTGCAACCAACCTGTCTACGAAATAGACACACTGGACCTAAACCTCGTGGTTATCCTACGTCCCCTGACTGCAAAACTGTACGTCAATCTGGTGATTCGACCTGTTGTGCTGCCATTCATGAACAGCAGCGCAGGGGGTGTTTTCCGACAGGATAATGCTCGCCCACATACCGCTGTGGTAACCGAACATACTCTACAGAGTGTCGACATGTTACTTTGGCCTGCTCGATCATCAGATCTGTCTCCAATGGAGCACGTATTGGACATGATTGGACGACAACTCTAGCGTCAACCACAAATAGCATTAAACGTCCCTGTTCGACCGACCAAGTGCAACAGGCATGGAAGTCCATCACACAAACAGTCATCCCGCACTGTACAACACATTGCACGCACGTTTGCATGCTTGCAGCAACGGTCTGGCGGTTACACCGGTTAATAATGTACCAACATTTCACATTTGCAATGGTTTATCTCGCGGTTAATTAACCTGTGATCTTGCTGTGTTAATCACTTAAATATGTTAGGGAGACAGATGTATTCTTGAAGTTTCATTACTCTACAGTAATTATTTTCTGGTGCTGCGATTCTTTTCCCGTCAGTGTACATCTGCAGTCACGGAAAAAAATATTCATACACAGTTGTTCATGTAGAATAACTGTGTTTATTTGAACTGAAGATCACAACCACAGATGTTGTTTGGTAAACAACATTATGGGGATTCCTTCGTAATCTGTACATATAAAAAGATTAACTAAAATAGCCTTCTGTAGTAAGTAATTAAATGTTGTGTACCACCTGCGTCACATAGTGGGGGAAAATGTATTCATACATGCAAAGAAAATTACAATGTAAATAAAGATAATGATAATGTTAGCACTTCGTAGTCATTCCTCTTGTATTTATCACTTCCGTTGCCCCTTTGGCATGGAGTGAGCCTGTTTTGCAATCTCTGACGTAATATTTCGCCCTTCATGGTGCAGACATTGTTTCAGAGCAGTATTACTTTGTATTTCATGCTTTCTGACCATTCTTTCAAGTGTGCAGCAAAGATGTTCAAGTGGATTATGATCTGTGCTCAGTGATGGAAACGTGAAAGCGTGGCGACTATGGTACAACAGCTACACACAAACAATTTCCGCAGCATGCTTAGGTTAATGTTTTGTCGAAGGTAGTAATGTGTGCCTAAACGTATACTAACAATACTTTTTTGCAGATTTGCATTTATAATATTTAAATACTGACATCCGTTCATGTTATCTTCAACAAAAGCAGGTTTCCAAACACCAGATGTAGCCATTCATTCCCATACCATGATTCCTCCACCGCCGTGTTTTGCTGTGGAGTGACTGTATGTGGGGTCCATCTCAGTATTTAGTCGTCCGTACACCAAAAGTCTGCCATCATTTACTACTACGTACTGATAGTGAAGTGTTTCTAGTATGCGTTTGGGCACAGATTACTACTTTCAAAAAGACATGGACTCCAAGCATACAGTGGAAATGATTGGGCTGTGGTTGTTATCTCCCACGTTTTTGGTGCAATAAGAGTCGCGATGCCAGTAGCCGTGTGAATATTTTCATGTCACTGTTGAGCAAAGTAATTGGTCGATAGTCCCGGACCCTCGATAACCCGTGCGGTTTATGTACGGGGATAATAATGCCATCTAGAAAGGCGCTCGGGACAACTGTCATCGGCGAGAGCTCTTGTGCGATTGCCGTCCACGTGGAAGCCAACAAATAGTGAAAACTTTTATAAAATTCGATGGGTATACCGTCAGGTCCAGGAGATCTGTTATTGGTACCCGCCTTGATAGCATCTACCACTTCATCTGTGGTTATGTCGTCTTGGAGACCATACGCTGCATCCTCCGGAAGAGTGTTCGTAGTAAGCTGAGCGACTTCTGTGATCAGTGCTACAGAATGTGGTACGGCTGCGTATAGCCCAGCAAAATGAGCATGGAGAGCACGACCAATGCTTTGTTGGGTGTCGTGCCGGCGCCCTTCCACATCAGTGAGGACTTGGATCAGAGCTCGTCATCGTCGTTGCCTTTCCTGAAGGAGGTGGTACATCGACGGACGTTCTTGAGGGATACGATTAGAAGCACGAGAACGGACTACAGTTTCTTCCAAGTGACGCCGCATGATCAAGGAGATCTGCGCCTTCGTGCGATGGACCATCGACTGCGGGCTGGCGAGAAAGGCATCGTCGTACAGTCACGTAGTATGGTGTAGTAGAAGTGCAGGGTATTAGTTTGCCACGCCTTAAATTCCTTCCCATAACTCATCAGTGTCTTCCTGAGGGTCGGCTTTGCACAGGAGAGCCACCATGATAAGGTGGAGTCATAGGCTTCTCGACGATGGCGGCAGCGTGCCCACGCTTCTTCGACCATACGGCGACAGTCTGAGGAGGTCAGGTGACATTGAGTTTCCACAAACCACGACTATGCCACACTCGAGCCGGCCGCGGTGGTCTCGCGGTTCTAGGCGCGCAGTCCGGAACCGCGCGACTGCCACGGTCGCAGGTTCGAATCCTGCCTCGGGCATGGATGTATGTCATGTCCTTAGGTTAGTTAGGTTTAAGTAGTTCTAAGTTCTAGGGGACTGATGACCACAGCCTTAACGGCTCAGAGCCATTTGAACCATTTGAACCACACTCGCTGTCGGGCGAGAGTGACGTCACAGAGGTACGCATCATGGTCTGAAAAGGCCAAGGGCCAGACTTCCGCATGACGTGTGCCATAAGCAAGGGAGCGGGTAACGTAGATGCGATCTATGCGGCTTGACGAGTGAGAGGTGTAGAATGTATAGCCCGGTTGAATTCCGTGGAGCTTCTTCCAAGTGTCAACAAGTGGTAGACGGTCGATGACCACCGAGAGCGATGCACAAGGTGAATGTCGCGGGCTCTTGTGTCGAGTTAAAATCCCCACCGAGTAGCAAATCGTCTTGCGGACCTGTGAAGAGGGGTGTGACGCTTTCGGCAAAAAAAGTTTGTTGGTCATGACGGCGGCCAGTTCCGGACGGAGCGTAGACATTAATAATACGCACGCCGAACAGTGTGCGGGCCATACCTCGCGCAGTGG
The DNA here is from genome assembly GCF_021461395.2 of Schistocerca americana. Classification (NCBI taxonomy): domain Eukaryota; kingdom Metazoa; phylum Arthropoda; class Insecta; order Orthoptera; family Acrididae; genus Schistocerca; species Schistocerca americana. The sequence continues at coordinate 569,182,377 of NC_060120.1, forward strand.
GGAGGTAGATGACGTCCTCTGCAGGGAGTCCGCCGCGTAGCAGGATGGCGACGCCGCTACCGGTGTCGGATGCGGGGGAAACATGGGCGTTGTATCTGGTGGGAACTAGGAAGTCAGCCACAAACACCTCTTGTAAGAGTGCTATATCAACATCCGCAGAGCCGGCCGAAGTGGCGGTGCGGTTAAAGGCGCTGCAGTCTGGAACCGCAAGACCGCTACGGTCGCAGGTTCGAATCCTGCCTCGGGCATGGATGTTTGTGATGTCCTTAGGTTAGTTAGGTTTAACTAGTTCTAAGTTCTAGGGGACTAATGACCTCAGCAGTTGAGTCCCATAGTGCTCAGAGCCATTTGAACCAACATCCGCAGAGTAAATAGTGTCTCGGAACATGGCCAGTTTGTGAGGGGCACGAATGGTGGCAAGGTTCATCGTGGCGATACGATATTGCTGTGTACGGCCATCCTCAGTATTTGCCGAACGTGTGGTAGAAGTAGCCGGCACGTGGGGACCTGCCGGTGGTGCCGCGGTGGTGATAATTACTGGCGAGAACACGTCCTTGGCTGGGAGAGGAGGCGTCACAGGAGGGGCGCCTGTTGCTGCCACATCGCGTGACTGGACGCAATGTGGGAGTTCACCGTCAGACATCAGGTCGACATCTCGCGGGGCCGTCTGAGAAAGGACGTCATCGGAAGGCGTCCGTCGTCGCTTCTTGTGTTTGCGAGACGACCGCTGTTTTCTGATGTGGCCTTCTGAATCAGAATGTGGTCGCCCGTCATCTGCGCGAGTAATGAGTGAATGGGCAAATGTCTATAAGGTACATTACATACGTAGAATTGTGGACAGTCGGCAATGTGAGTCTCACGGGAAGCGTGCAAGGGATAAGTCCCTGCAGTCGCGCTATTCGTCTGTGTCCTCGGTCGGGGCACACATTTTCAGCTGTCCACATCGAGGTGTATCAACAACACCTGTCGGCAGCTGAGGGTTTCAGTTAGGCATCATTTATTCCGGGGAAAAGCTGCACGGTCATCAACAGTATTCTGTTCTTTCGAGATCAGTTACTGTCTTCATATATAAATCCTTAAGTGGCCCAAGCAGAGAGAAGTATGACGGCGCTAGGTCTGGGCTACTGGGTGAATGACGCAATGAAGTGCAGACCAATTTGGCGATGTGTTCCTGGGTCCTGAGACTTGTGTGTGGGCGTGCATTGTCATGTTGGAGAAAGATTTCTTTTGGATTCTTACCAGACAGAACATGTAGGAAACGATTCTTGACTTGCAAGTGGTTCAAATGGCTCTGAGCACTATGGGACTTAACAGCTTAGGTCATCAGTCCCCTAGAGCTTAGAACTACTTAAACGGAACTAACTTAAGGACCTCACACACATCCATGCCCGAGGCAGGATTCGAACCTGCCACCGTAGCAGTCGCGCGGTTCCTGACTGAAGCGCCTAGAACCGCTCGGCCACCCCGGCTGGCGATTCTTGACTTTGTTCAGAGTCTCAGCATACGCTTCTCAATTAACAGTTGACTCTTTTGGAAACACGTTCACGAGAATAACATGATGACCATCGCAAAAGACTGTCATCGTGACTTTGGCAGCAGAGGGAGATGCCCTGAATGTCTTCTTTTTTGGTGACTGCTAGTGACGCCACTCCAGTGACTGCCTTTTTATTTCCCACTCAAAATGATTCACCCAGCTTTCATCACTTGAAACGATCTGTGATAGAGAGGATCGTCCATTGGCTTCAAATTTTTCTACAAGTCCGCACGAAATGGATTTTCTTTGAATCTTGTGGTTTGTTGTGAGCATTCGTGGAACCCATCTTGAGCGCACCTTTGAATATGCAAGTCTCTGTCATTGCACGCGTACTTCCAACGCTAACCGATAACTGTAGAGAATATTGTCGAGTCGTGATGCGCAGCTCTCTGCGCGTATAATGACATCGGCACGGTTCGCCATGTCAGGAGCAGTGCCTGTGAGAGGCAGGACGTCCTGAACGCGATCATCGCCCAACAGCACTCCTGTCAACTGCGTCATTATCGTGCACTGCACACAGACGTTTATGGGTGTTCACCTCGGTTTCTATTCCGCAATCAAGAATTCAATTACAGCTCTTTGCGTGTAGCGAGTGTCTCGCGCAGACGCCATTTCCATAGTTCACTAACGCTCTTCCATCCATCGGAATTGTTCGAAACTTCACACTCGTGCAGAAGAAACACCAAATTTGAAGTACCGAAGAAAAAAAAGCTGAGTGTTATTTTGGAATGACCCTTGTACAGAAGGTGGTGCCCTTCTTTTGACTTTTGTGGAAGTTCTCTATCACACCTAATTGGTAAGCATCCCATTCCGCGCAGCAATACCCTGAAAGAGGACGGACGAGCGTAGTGTAGATAGACTATTTAGTAGGTTTTTTGCTTCTTCTGAGTGTTCTGCCAGTTGAATATAGTCTTCGGCTCGCCTTCCTCACATTATCTGCGTAATGATTCCAGCGTCGTTTTTGTTATGATCCGTAAGTATTTAGTTGAATTTACAACCTTTAAATACATGTTATTTATCGCGTAACCGAACTTCAATGGAATATTTACTAGTTATGTAAGACCTCACAGACTTAAATGTTCAGAGTCAATCGTTACTTTTCGTACCACGCAGATGTCTAGCCTAAATCACTTTGTAATTCGTTTTGGTCATCTAGTGACTTTAGTAGACGGTAAACAACAGTCAAGTAATTATAATTTCCAGGCTCAAAAATGATTCAAATGGCTCTGAGCACTATGGGGCTTAACATCTGAGGTCATCAGTCCCCTACAACTTAGAGCTACTTAAACCTAAATAACCTGAGGACATCATACACGTCCATGCCCGAGGGAGGATTCGAACCTGCGACCGAAGCAGTCACGCGGGTCCGGACTGAAGCGCCTAGAATAATTTCCAGGGAGAAATAGACTTTACAAAATGGCAGTCTCAACACACACACACACACACACACAAACACACACACACACACACACACACACACACACTGGACTCATTGGCAAGAAATGGTACTGTATTTTCAGCATCGCGGGTAAAAGTTTCATCCTAAATAAGGTCACAAAGTAGTTTAGTCGTACGATATGTGGTTGGTCGGTGCCAGCTGAGTCGGAGGTAGACATGTTGTCGTGACTGACATAATTGGTATGCGTCGTAGCTGCCTTAATGGACCGTTGATAACACTATGCAACATAATCCTTGGTGGACTGTCCTAGTGGCAAAGCAGAGCACCTCATCATCTTTAAAAAGGCTTGCAAGGGATCTCTGAAGCTCTGCATATAGCAGCGTACTGCCTGTATTAGGCTACTGATTAGTAGCATCATACTGCAACTGCAAGCAACCCTATAAGTTACTTGGGACATAGCTTAGCAGCGGAGTAGACTGACCAACCGGAATAATCTTATGTCAGATGAATAGAAAATTAGAGGAAAACTTAAAAGTCTCCGCTCCTAATAGGACCAGGAATATATTAAGTTACATTTCATCATGTACGATTTCCGTATGACGCATAGCAATACGGTTGTTTTCAGGCTCATTGGTTATTCTTGCCTAAGACACTGAGCTGAACATAATGGTCTGGTACTCAGTGAGAATATTGAGATCATATTCACATACAGAAAAATGAATGTGAATGGTTGGTAGATCGCATGAATTTATCAAAAATATCAAAACAAACAGTATCCCTTGAATGAGAAAAAAGTTGGAGCCAAAAACGTACCAAACTTAGTAAAGAACCAGTACGTAAGGACACTGTTGGCCATAACAGGATCAACACGTTACTTTCAAGGTGCAGAAACGTAAAAATAGTGAAAAACGTACGAAGATTAGTAAAGAACCAATACTTAAGAACATTGTTGGCCATAACAGCATCGTTATCAAGTGCATATCGAAACTTATAGAAATAAACGCAGACATTGATTTCAGTTAATTTGAAAACTTAACAAGTCTTAAAAATTCATTCTTTAAAAAAGTATTCAACATCAAGATAGTAAAAAACAATAAAAACGTAGCACACCCACTGAGGAATCTGTACCTAAGTATCACGATAAGGTCAACATTGCACTTAAGTACAGTTCCTTAGCAAACCATGTGTTTTTCCAAAGCTGTTTCACAGAGGAAGATTGCACTGTAGTTCCTTCTCTAGATTGTCGCACAGATGACAAAATGGTAGATATCGAAATAGACGACAGAGGGATAGAGAAACATTTAAAATCGATCAAAAGAGGAAAAGCCGCTAGATCTGATGGGATACCACTTCGATTTTACACAAAGTACGCGAAGGAACTTGCCCCCCTTCTTGCAGCGGTGTACCGTAGGTCTCTAGAAGAGCGTAGCGTTCCAAAGGATTGGAAAAGGGCACAGGTCATCCCAGTTTTCAAGAAGGGACGTCGAACAGATGTGCAGAACTACAGACTTATATCTCTAACGTCTATAAGTTGTATAATTTTGGAACACGTATGATGTTTGAGTATAATGACTTTTCTGGAGACTAGAAATCTACTTTGTAGGAATCAGCATGGGTTTCGGAAAAGACGATCGTGTGAAACCCAGCTCGCGCTATTCGTCCACGAGACTCAGAGGGCCATAGACACGGGTTCCCAGGTAGATGCCGTGTTTCTTGACTTCCGCAAGGCGTTCGATACAGTTCCCTACAGTCCTTTTATGAACAAAGTAGGAGCATATGGACTATCAGACCAATTGTGTGATTGGATGGAAGAGTTCCTAGATAACAGAACGCAGCATGTCATTCTCAATGGAGAGGAGTCTTCCGAAGTAAGAGTGATTTCAGGTGTGCCGGAGGGGAGTGTCGTAGGACCGTTGCTATTCACAATATACATAAATGACCTTGTGGATAACATCGGAAGTTACTCTGAGGCTTTTTGCGGATGATGCTGTGGTATATCGAGAGGTTGTAACAATGGAAAATTGTTCTGAAATTGAGGATGATCTGCAACGAATTGACGCATGCTGCAGGGAATGACAATTGAATCTCAATGTAGACAAGTGTAATGTGCTGCGAATACATAGAAAGAAAGATCCTTTATCATTTAGCTACAATATAGCATGTCAGCAACTGGAAACAGTTAATTCCACAAATTATCTGGGAGTAGGCGTTAGGAGTGATTTAAAGTGGAATGATCATATAAAAATGATCGTCGGCAAAGCAGATGCCAGACTGAGATTCATTGGAAGAATCCTAAGGAAATGCAATCCGAAAACAAAGGAAGTAGGTTTCAGTACGCTTGTTCGCCCACTGCTTGAATATTGCTCACCAGTGTGGGATCCGTGCCAGATAGGGTTGATAGAAGAGACAGAGAAGATCCAACGGAGAGCAGCGCGCTTCGTTACAGGATAATTTAGTAATAGCGAAAGCGTTACGGAGATGATAGATGAACTCCAGTGGAAGACTCTGCAGGAGGGACGCTCAGTAGCTGTGTACGGGCTTTTGCTGAAGTTTCGAGAACATACCTTCACCGAGGAGTCAAGCAGTATATTGCTCCCTCCTACGTATATGTCGCGAAGAGACCACGAGCATAAAATCAGAAAGATTAGAGCCCACACAGAGGCATACCGACAATCTTTCTTTCCACGAACAATACGAGACTGGAATAGAAGGGAGAACCGCTAGAGGTACTCAAACTACCCTCCGCCACACACCGTCAGGTGGCTTGCGGAGTATGGATGTAGATGTGGATGTAGAACCATGGTACGTTTTGTCTTGATTCTTAATACTTTCATGTTTTCATACTTTTATAAATAATGAACATTTTAAAGCCTGCTACACTTTCACATTAATGGAAAGACAACGTTTCTTTTATTTCCGTAGCTCTGAGTTGCACTTAGTAATAATGATGTTGTGGTCAGCATTATATATAGACCCTGAGTCTTTAGTAAACTTGGTATGTTTTTCACAATTTTATGTTTTAGTATTTTTAAGGAATGTATTTTTTTAAAGATTGTTAAATTCACATTAACTGAAAGATAGTGTTTTGTTTATTTTCATAGATCTAAAGATTGTTCTTAACAAACCAAAACGAATTAACAGCAAATTGTAATTTTATGTTTCATTGGATCAAGATAATTAAAAATTTTAACTCACTTCGAAATGATAACAGGCCAGGATCGGAAAATCATCGTCACCAAAAAATGGGTGTGAGTCGATGGTCGTATAACGGCCAGTTTCATCTCTGAACTTCCGTCGCCTTGATTTGTACATGATTGTCACTTGAAAAGTTACGTGTGTGGTGAATCAGTTCCTAATGCTGACTCATAAACAATACACTAGGGCAGTCCGTAGCGCAGTTCGGACACGGGACGAAATTTCGAACAAATAAAATCACCATGTGACCGGCGGACATAGTATTTCTTCACATGAAACCTCCTTCTGGCCATCCATACTTTAGGTTCTCTGTGGTTCCATCACCATCCGTCCCCAGTAGGAGCTTGTGCTCTGTCTCTAATGAAATAGTCGCCGACGGTATGTTAACTCCACTATTCGTCCTTTCCTCCCTTTGAACATCTGTTGTAAAGTGGACCTCATTAATACTGTACTGGCTCAGCATCTAAGTTGTGATCCATTGGTCATTCTGAATACGCTCGTATAGCTTAATACAAAGCATGTTGACTGACGAGACAAGAAGGTGAGCCATCTGGATCGGCCAACACTGTGATCTGGTACTTTAGCCAGCGTAGTGTGTTTTTCCGGCGGTTGTCCACACTCGTTCAGGCAAATGCTAGGCTGGTAACCAACTACGTCTCAGAAAAAGCAATACACAAGAAGATAAAATACAATAACACATACAACAAAGCTTACTTGATTTACAGACAGACTGCGCAAACGATGCCCCTATATTAAGTTACGACTGTCTCCATTAAGTAAGGCATCTGGCCACATAGTCAAAATTATACAAATTTGCTAAATAAACACAAAACAGCGGACGCTATACGACGGAATAAACGCTGAGAGAGAGAGAGAGAGAGAGAGAGAGAGAGAGAGAGAGAGGCCGACAGACAGAGACAGAGAGGGACGGAGAGAGAGACAGAGGAGAAGTTATTTATGTTTCTTCTCTTGACGAGAACAATTTTTTCACGTTTGATCCTACTACTTTTATTCACACTGTGTAACGTTACAATTACTGTTGAAAAGACAGAAGTCTCACAATCAAAATCTCATTGTTACCAATAATGATATAACCAATGTCGAAACGTCAACTATTTTTGCATCTAGATAACCACAAACTACTCTGTAGGAATGGACATTATGTGAAAATGCTAAACAGCTCATAAGGAAAGTTTGGTATATCTCTTGTAACGTTCCGCACATGTAGGCTTGTTATTCGGCAGTTTGGAATTGGTGAGGTGAATTTGTTTGTGCAGCTGAACACTAACCAGCAGCCCCTGAGCCCATGGTGTGCAGCGGACGGACCAGCAAAGCGACTGGTACGGCCCTGCGCAGGTAAGGAGGCGGTCAGCGTGGCTGTAAATGTGAAAACCCCATTGCAGGGAATGCGAACGACGGCTGCTCGCTTAGCTGAAGAACAGATGATGCACCAGAAATGTCGGGGTGCCAGACAATCTGAAGTATGGCTACTTACAACTTTCAGAAATTCGCCAGTTACATAATACAGCAAATCTGAATACGCCGGAGCTTTCAGAAAAGTGAACCATATCCAATGAAATAGTATTATTTTCAATAAATCAAAAACTACAGAAATTTATATCTTACAGTGACTAAATACTTTCACAATGAACCTATGAATTAACAACTTTTAAACGCTTCCTGCGATTTCAGCAAACGATATCTCAGTTGATAGCATTGTATGGTAGCTGTCATCCCTGAAAACCACTCGTTGTTTGTTGTTGTTGTGGTCTTTAGTCCTGAGACTGGTTTGATGCAGCTCTCCATGCTACTCTATCCCGTGCAAGCTTCTTCATCTCCCAGTACCTACTGCAACCTACATCCTTCTGAATCTGCTTAGTGTATTCATCTCTTGGTCTCCCCCTATGATTTTTACCCTCCACGCTGCCCTCCAATACTAAATTGGTGATCCCTTGATGCCTCAGAACATGTCCTACCAACCGATCCCTTCTTCTGGTCAAGTTGTGCCACAAACTTCTCTTCTCCCCAATCCTATTCAATACTTCATCATTAGTTATGTGATCTACCCATCTAATCTTCAGCATTCTTCTGTAGCACCACATTTCAAAAGCTTCTATTCTCTTCTTGTCCAAACTATTTACCGTCCATGTTTCACTTCCATACATGGCTACACTCCATACAAATACTTTCAGAAATAACTTCCTGACACTTAAATCTATACTCGATGTTAACAAATTTCTCTTCTTGAGAAACGCTTTCCTTCCCATTGCCAGTCTACATTTTATATCCTCTCTACTTCTTCCATCATCAGTTATTTTGCTCCCCAAATAGCAAAACTCCTTTACTACTATAAGTGTCTCATTTCCTAATCTAATACCCTCAGCATCACCCGACTTAACTCGACTACACTCCATTATCCTCGTTTTGCTTTTGTTGATGTTCATCTTATATCCTCCCTTCAAGACACCATCCATTCCGTTCAACTGCTCTTCCAAGTCCTTTGCTGTCTCTGACAGAATTACAATGTCATCGGCGAACCTCAAAGTGTTTATTTCTTCTCCATGGATTTTAATACCTACTCCAAATTTTTCTTTTGTTTCCTTTACTGCTTGCTCAATATAGAGATTGAATAACATCGGGGAGAGGCTACAACCCTGTCTTACTCCCTTCCCAACCACTGCTTCCCTTTCACGTCCCTCAACTCTTATAACTGCCATCTGGTTTCTGTACAAGTTGTAAATAGCCTTTCGCTCCCTGTATTTTACCCCTGCCACCTTTAGAATTTGAAAGAGAGTATTCCAGTCAACATTGTCAAAAGCTTTCTCTAAGTCTACAAATGCTAGAAACGTAGGTTTGCCTTTCCTTAATCTTTCTTCTAAGATAATTCGTAAGATCAGTATTGCCTCACGTGTTCCAGTATTTCTACGGAATCCAAACTGATCTTCCCCGAGGTCGGCTTCTACTAGTTTTTCCATTCGTCTGTAAAGAATTCGTGTTAGTACTTTGCAGCTGTGGCTTATTAAACTGATGGTTCGGTAATTTTCACATCCGTGAACACCTACTTTCTTTGGGATTGGAATTATTATATTCTTCTTGAAGTCTGAGGGTATTTCGCCTGTTTCGTACATCTTGCTCACCAGATGGTAGAGTTTTGTCAGGACTGGCTCTCCCAAGGCCGTCAGTAGTTCCAATGGAATTTTGTCTACTCCGGGGGCCTTGTTTCGACTCAGGTCCTTCAGTGCTCTGTCAAACTCTTCACGCAGTATCGTATCTCCCATTTCATCTTCATCTACATCCTCTTCCATTTCCATAATATTGTCCGCAAGTGCATCGCCCTTGTATAGACCCTCTATATACTCCTTCCACCTTTCTGCTTTCCCTTCTTTGCTTAGAACTGGGTTTCCATCTGAGCTCTTGATGTTCATACATGTGGTTCTCTTATCTCCAAAGGTCTCTTTAATTTTCCTGTAGGCAGTATCTATCTTACCCCTAGTGAGATAAGCCTCTACATCCTTACATTTGTCCTCTAGCCATCCCTGCTTAGCCATTTTGCACTTCCTGTCGATCTCATTTTTGAGACGTTTGTATTCCTTTTTGCCTGCTTCATTTACTGCATTTTTACATTTTCTCCTTTCATCAATTAAATTCAATATTTCTTCTGTTACCCAAGGATTTCTACTAACCCTCTTCTTTTTACCTACTTGATCGTTTGCTGCCTTCACTACTTCATCCCTCAGAGCTACCCATTCTTCTTCTACTGTATTTCTTTCCCCCATTCCTTTCAATTGTTCCCTTATGCTCTCCCTGAAACTCTGTACAACCTCTGGTTCTTTCAGTTTATCCAGGTCCCATCTTCTTAAATTCCCACCTTTTTGCAGTTTCTTCAGTTTTAATCTACAGGTCATAACCAATAGATTGTGGTCAGAGTCCACATCTGCCCCTGGAAATGTCTTACAATTTAAAACCTGGTTCCTAAATCTCTGTCTTACCATTATATAATCTATCTGAAACCTGTCAGTGTCTCCAGGCTTCTTCCATGTATACAACCTTCTTTTATGATTCTTAAACCAAGTGTTAGATATGATTAAGTTGTGCTCTGTGCAAAATTCTATCAGGCGGCTTCCTCTTTCATTTCTTAGCCCCAATCCATATTCACCTACTACGTTTCCTTCTCTCCCTTTTCCTACACTCGAATTCCAGTCACCCATGACTATTAAATTTTCGTCTCCCTTCACTATCTGAATAATTTCTTTTATTTCATCATACATTTCTTCAATTTCTTCGTCATCTGCAGAGCTAGTTGGCATATAAACTTGTACTACTGTAGTAGGTGTGGGCTTCGTATCTATCTTGGCCACAATAATGCGTTCGCTATGCTGTTTGTAGTAGCTTACCCGCATTCCTATTTTCCTATTCATTATTAAACCTACTCCTGCATTACCCCTATTTGACTTTGTGTTTATAACCCTGTAGTCACCTGACCAGAAGTCTTGTTCCTCCTGCCACCGAACTTCACTAATTCCCACTATATCTAACTTTAACCTATCCATTTCCCTTTTTAAATTTTCTAACCTACCTGCCCGATTAAGGGATCTGACATTCCACGCTCCGATCCGTAGAACGCCAGTTTTCTTTCTCCTGATAACGACATCCTCTTGAGTAGTCCCCGCCCGGAGATCCGAATGGGGGACTATTTTACCTCCGGAATATTTTACCCAATCATACAGTAAAGCTGCATGCCCTCGGGAAAAATTCAGCCGTTCGCAGTACCAGCACAGCAAGGCCGTTTTGGTTATTGTTACAAGGCCAGATCAGTCAATCATCCAGACTGTTGCCCTTGCAACAACTGAAAAGGCTGCTGCCCCTCTTCAGGAACCACACGTTTGTCTGGCCTCTCAACAGATACCCCTCCGTTGTAGTTGTACCTACGGCTATCTGTATCGCTGAGGCACGCAAGCCTCCCCACCAACGGCAAGGTCCATGGTTCATGGGGGGGGGGATACCACTCATCTGCATCTAATTTATTTATTTATAGAAAATGCTCTATTGGCACACAGTCAACATGGATTTAGAAAACATCGTTCTTGTGAAACACAATTAGCTCTTCATTCGCATGAAGTGTTAATTGTAATTGAAAAGGGATTTCAGATTGATTCCGTATTTCTGGATTTCCGGAAGGCTTTGACATTGTACCAAACAAGCGGCCTGTAGTGAAATTGCTTGCTTATGGAACATAGTCTCAGTTACTTGACTGGGTTTGTGATTTCGTGTCTGAAAGAGGTCACAGTTCGTAGTAATTGACGGAAAGTGATCGAATAAAACAGGAGTAATTTGTGGCGTTCCCCAAGGTAGTGTTATAGGCCCTTTGCTGTTCCTAATTTATATAAACGATTTGGGAGACAATCTGGGCAGCCGTCTTAGGTTGTTTGCAGATGACGCTATCGTTTGTCGTCTAATAAAGTCATCAGAAGATCAAAACAAATAGCAAACCGATTTAGAAAAGATATCTGAATGGTGCGAAAATTGGCAGTTGACCCTAAATAACGAAAAGTGTGAGGTCATCCACATGAGTGCTGAAAGCAATCCGTTAAACTTCGGTTACATGATAATTCAGACAAATCTAAAGGCCGTAAACACAACTAAATTCCTAGGAGCTAAAATTACGAACAAGTTAAATTGGAAGGAACACAGAAAAAGTATGAAGATGGCATCTGTTCTTTCGGACAAGTTCGAAAGAACAGATGCCATCTTCATATCGTTAAGGCTAACCGGTTGATGACCTTGAGTGCGGATGCACACGAATTGCCTGAACTCTTACGGGACTTGGTGGATTGTCTGAGTATAATGCCAGGGGCACTACGAATGTAGTGTGTGGACTATAAGTTGAGAATGTGAGTCTCACGGGGAGCGTGCCGGCGATAAGTCCCTGCAGTCGCACTGTCCTCTGTGTCCTCGGTGGCTCAGATGGATAGAGCGTCTGCCATGTAAGCAGGAAATCCCGGGTTCGAATCCTGGTCGGTGCACACATTTTCCACTGTCCCCGTTGATGTATATCAACGCCTGTCAGCAGCTAATGGTATTGATTTAATTGTAATTTCACAGAAAATGTTGTGGGGAAGGCTAACCAAAGACTGCGTTTCATTGGCAGGACATTTAGAAAATGTAACAGATCTACTAAGGAGACTGCCTACGCTACGCTTGTCCGTCCTCTTCTAGAATACTGCTGCGTGGTGTGGGATCCTTACCAGATAGGATTGACGGAGTAAATCGAAAAAGTTCAAAGAAGAGCAGCACGTTTTATATTATCGCGGAATATTGGAGAGAATGTCACTGAAATGATACAGGATTTGGGCTGGACATCATTAAAAGAAAGGCTTTTTTCGTTGCGACGGAATCTTCTCACGAAATCCCAATCACCAACTTTCTCCTCCAAACCCGAAAATATTTTGTTGACACCGTCCTACACAGGGAGACACGATCACCACGATAAAATAACGGAAATCAGAGCTCTTACGGAAAGATGCAGGTGTTCGTCCTTTACGCGCACTCTACAAGATTGGAATAATAGAGAATTGTGAAGGTGTTTCGATGAACCCTCTGCCAGGCACTTAAATGTGATTTGCAGAGTATCGATGTAGATGTAGATTTATTACCGTTTATCTCTTTTTCTTTATGTAAATGCTTGTCAGAAAATCGTATCCTCCACAATAACACAGCAACTGAATGCAGCACGAGTGCCTCTCTTCCCATATCATACTTGGGTAGCTATTTAATGAATATTTTGCTATTCTGCCAGTAACTTTATTTAAATGTTGATTTCAAATTATATTAAGAAACCAAGATAATTTTAAGAAGTGTTCAGTCGCATATGCTAGCTGTCACCACTATTGAAAACCAGTGCTAAAAGACGCTTCTATCAAGTAGAAACAAGTAATTGTTTAAACAGTATTTAACGACATTTTTTGTCATTTAACGTGAACATACTTGCACAAAAATTCTTGCTTATTAACTTATATACAAAACTTTATTTATGTTTATGGTGGATGGTCTGCGTGTGATAGAATGGTTATAACATTTCTTGTTTTAAGTATTGTCATAATATAAGTATATTAATTTAATGAGGGAAGTGGTCAGGTAGAGTCAAAATCGTGTCTGCGGAACTTACAAATGATGTAATTTTGATGGGATGAACATTAGACAGTGGCGGAACGCTGATGGAGTCAAGGGGAGACAGACAATTTCGAGTGAAAATGGTAAATGACTCACAAGAGAAGTTCGGCATGGCTCTGATTATTATTATTTGTGCATAGGCCAAAAATAAGACTAAGGAAGAAGATGTATTTTGTGTTTTTTTTTTTACATGCAGGTAAAGTGGTGTCGTATATAGATAAATTGATGTCATAAAAAGACTTGTATTAACGTGTATCATGCAGAATATTAGCGCGTACGAATTTCTATCGATCCCTAGCTGAGGCAGCTGTCAGTACCATTTACTCGTGGCTGATAAGAATTAGGTTGTAGAATCATGGCTAAAATGTAACGGACAGGTACGACGAGCGAATAGTCACATTGTCACCGGACACAGGTCACGGAGAACTGCTTACAAGAGAGATGAGAAATTAATTTCTCAGACCTTGGGAAATCATTAGAATATTCACGTCACAGTTAAAGAGTGACGATCCTGCATCATCCGAGGAGTACAAAAGGACCTACCCGAAATTAGAGAGGGAAAGGTCACTGAGACTACCAGTTGGCATTAGTACGATCTCGGACAGTCGAGTTGCCTTGCAGCTGGGAGAAGAGTCTATCTGTGTAGTTAGGCAGATTTCGAAGCATGTATAGACATCAGTGTATTATGTGCACAGCCACAACAATAACGGGAAACTGTCGTTCACGGATGGGCATCAGTAGAAGCGTCGAGACGTTGAAGTACACTGGTTGGGTACACGCTGAGGTCCTAAGCTATTTGCTGTAGGGTTTTACGCTGAAAATAGTGGATCCCGTATTATTTGGTATGGTAGCCGGAAGAAACTGCAAGTCAGCACATTTGTGTCGCCTCCCCGGCTCTGTGTGATTTTCCATTCACTAACTATAGTGTATTGTACGTACGTACATACACAAACAATCAAGGAACGGAAAACTGATCCCAGAATTCCGAGCAAGCGCTCCTTCTATTTTTAGACTTTCTGCTAACACCTCTGTCGTGATTAGAAGGAATCACGCCCTCTCTCCTTCATCTGATACCCGACAGCGAGGTACGAACCCTCTGCCTTCCGAGGCCTTGGCGCTAGTAACGAAGCGTATCAGTTTCCGTGCACTAAACGGAGGACCAAGGCAGATTAAACCTTCTCCATATCCAGGTGAGTACAAGCACAACGCCTACAGGATACGACCTTGTGTTACGGATACGAGTTATACACTCCTGCACGGATAAGTTTGCGTTTTGTGTCATTTTTCAGAATGAGCTTGCTATACAAGAAGGAGCAACCTACTGGCCTAAGACTAGTAATATTAAAATATTAAATGAAGTACTGGGAACCTTAGTAGATTACCAGAATCCCATTGAACACAAAATCATTGGTGTCTGAGATGCTGACTGTAGTTTGGTACTAGATTTGAGAGTGAAAATCAGACGATCTGCGCTAAGTAAACAACCACTTATCCGTCACTACGAGACAAAACTCCTGTCCAGAGTAGCGGAACAGCACTCTTAGGAACAACTGCCGTGGCAGTGGAAAACGAGCCTGACGAGACTGTGACGTCGTGCTGAGACACCCGCTGCGTGCAGCCGTGCGGCGGAAGAGAGACACCAGCCGTGGAGCACGCCCCTCCTCGAGCCAAGTTCATGGCGCGAGGTCTCCGACCCCGCAGCAAGTGCCGGAGGAAGCCCCAGCAATGCCCTCACTGGCCCAAACCGGCCCGTGACTGGCCACCTACGACGAACTGACCCACTTAGCTGCGCTGCTGTGCGTAGCGGTGCCATCTGGTGGCGTTTTAATTGATGGAGGCGCAAAAGTTTATCTCGTTTGCCTCTACTAGACTACTGCTTTTGCGCTGAAGACGGGTCCCAACGCAACATTAAATAGAATCCTTCTGCTTGCAACACAGTATCATGTAGTAAAATGAAACATGTAAAACGATTTCCGATGTTTTCAACGACTTTAGCAACCTTCAGAGAAAGTTGCTTCTAGTCAGACGAAACGTACTGTATGTACTTATTTCATTGCACTGCATGATGCAACACTGCACCCGAAAGAATTGTATAGAAGGTGACACCTGCCGCGAAAGGCTAAAAGATTAATGCTTACAGATAAATTGTTACGATGCTGCAGTCCTGTGAAAATAAATTTGTCTACACCATCTACGAATCAGCACACACATTGTCCAGTGGCACCCATTGAGCACCTGCATCAGTTCAAGTACAAAAAATTCTGGTGTGTGGACTCTCCATTTAAACTCGATCAGGAGTCAGTTTTTTTTTCTTTATTGTTATTTTAACGCCTTACACAAAAGGTGGGCCGGCAGCGGCAATATTATGCCGCTCTTCGGCCACAGATAGTACAAATAGAAACATGGAACACACAGAAAAACAAAACATAATGGTGGACAAAAAACAGTAGACACATGAGTAAAAAACTCGGAGCCATTCACAGGTGCAGAAAAATAAAAAACGTTCAGCACTTGTACGCGAACACTGATGACTGAAATGACACACCTGAACGATAGAGCGTGGGCGGTGAAAACACTGAAGCACTAACAAGACGGCACATACAAAGAACCGATGGCGATGATCTCTGGCGCGCGAATGTTCACTTGACGTGTACGGAGACCTACTAAAAGGGGAAAAGGTGGCGAAGGAGGGAGAGGGGAGAGTGTAGATGCCAGTGGCAGAGAAGATGGGAGGGGGAGGAAAGAAGGTACGGGGGGGGGGGGGGGGTAGGGGAAGTCCGGGGGAGGATGGGGGGAGGAAGGGAGGAGGGAGAGAAGGGAGAGAGGGTGCCCTGAGGAAAAAACACAGGTTGTGGAAGGGGAGGATCAAAGTTGGTTGGAGGGGTAGATGAAGGGATGAGGGCATCATTAGGGAGGGGTAGTTGGTGGAAGCCACCTTGGGCGAGGGTATAGAGAGTGGTGAGATGGAGAGCAGGTGGGACGTGGGAATACAAGCGCGGCAGCGGATGGGGGTGGGAGATGATGGGAGAGACAAGCAGGTGAGGGGATCCAGTTTACGGGAGGTGTAGAGGATCTGTATCCATTCGAGGAAAAGGAGGAGATCCGGGAACGGAATACAGGATCCGCGTTGGGGAGGGAAGAGGGAAGAGGGAGGC